>NW_027328741.1:21577841-21879498 GCF_048564905.1 Vicugna pacos | reverse complement strand
CGGAGCGAATTCTTCCCTATAGATATGTAATTTGAATAGATTCCATCAACATGATACTCCGTTTTCCGTACATGCTACATGCATGACGGATTCGACAAACATGCATTCCTGATTTGAGGGCAAGTGCATTAATGATCTTTCATCCTGTATAAAAGGAATATTTTTATCTACAAACGTGTACACATTTTCACAAGCTTTCCCTAATTCCATTTTCGAATTCATGCATTTTTCACAGAAAAATACTTCTGGAGCGATTTCAACCTAATAAATATGTAATTTGCATTAATTCCATCAACATGGCATTCCGCGTTCCGTACATGATTCATGCATGATGGATCCGGCAAACATGCGATTCTGAGTTGTGAGCACGTGGATTACTGACTTTTAATCCACCAAACAAGGCATATATACACTTAGAAATATTTACTAAGACTTCATATGTTTTTTCTATCTCCAGGTTCTAAGATCGGACATTTGGCACCAGAAAACTCTCTTTGAGCGTATTCTCACCAATACACATGTAAGTTACATTGTTTACATAAACATGGCATTCCGTATTCCAATCATGTTTCATGCAACACGGATTACTCAAACATGCATTTCTGAGTTGCGATCATGCGCATGACTTATGTTTCAACCATAACTGGGTACCTATTCACTTTGAAATATTTAATTTTACTTCGTAGATTCTTTCTATCACCAGTTCCAAAAATCACACTTTGACCCCAGAAAAACCCTCTTGCAGCGAATTCTACCCTAGAGATATATAATTTGAATAGATTTCATCAACATGATATTCGGTGTTCCGTACATGCTACATGCATGACGGAGTCGACAAACATGCATTCCTGAATTGAGAGAATGTGCATTATAATCTTCCATCCTGTATAAAAGGAAAATTTTTATCTAGACACGTGTACTCATTTTCAAAAGCTTTCCCTAACACCAGTTTCGAATACGTGCATTTTTCACAGAAAAATACTTCTGGAGCGATTTTAAGCTAATAGATATGTAATTTACATGAATTCCATCAACATGGCATTCTGGGTTCCGTACATGCTACATGCATGAAGGATCTGGCAAACATGCGTTTCTGAGTTGTGAGCACGTGGATTACTGACCTTTAATTCACCAAACAAGGCATATATAAACTTAGAAATATTTACTCTGACTTCATAGGTTTTTTCTATCATCAGGTTCTTAAATCGGACATTTGGCACCAGAAAGCACTCTTTGAGCAAATCCTCACCAATATGCATTTAATTTAAATTTTTTATATTACCATGGCATTCCGTATTCCGAACATGTTTCATGCATCACGGATTCCTCAAACATGCATTTCTGAGTTGTGAGCATGCGCATGACTGATGTTTCAACCACCAAACAAGTTATGTATGCACTTTGAATTTTTGACTTCGTAGCATTTCCTATCACCAATTTCAATAAGAAGAATTTGACCCCAGAAAAACTTCTTGGAGCGTAATCTACCCTAGTGATATGAAATTTGAATAGATTCCATCAACATGACATCCCGGTTTCTGTACATATTTCATGCATGTCGGATTCGACAAACATGTGTTTCTGAGTTGTTAGCATGTGGATTAGTGAACTTTCATCCACCAAACAAGGCATATATACACTTTGAATGTGTACTCTGACTTCAGAGGCTTTTTCAATCATCAGGGTCTAAAATCGGACATTTGGCACCAGAAAAAACTCTTTGAGCAAATTCTCAACAATACAAATGTAATTTACATTGTTTACATAACCGTGGCATTCCGTATTCCGAACATGTTTCATGCATCAATGATTCCTCAAACATGCATTTCTGAGTTGTGAACATGCACATGACTCATATTTCAAACACCAAACAAGTTTCCTATGCACTTTGAAATATTTACTTTGACTTCGTAGCTGCTCCCTATCACCAGTTCCAAGAATCACACTTTGACCCCAGTAAAACACACTTGCAGCGAATTCTACCCTAGAATATGTAATTTGAATAGATTCCATCAAGATGATATTCGGTGTTCCGTACATGTTACATGCATGACGAATTCGACAAACATGCATTCCTGAATTGAGAGCATGTGCATTACTGATCTTTCATCCTCTATAAAAGGAAAGTTTTTATCTCGACACGTGTAATTATTTTCAAAAGTTTTCATTAACACCAGTTTCGAATTCGTGCATTTTTCACAGAAAAATACTTCTGGAGCGATTTCCACCTAACAGATATGTAATTAACATGAATTACATCAACATGGCATTCCGGGTTCCGTACATGCTACATGCATGACTGATTCGCCAAACATGCGTTTCTGACTTGTGAGCATGTGGATTACTGATCTTTCATCCACCAAACAAGGCATATACACACTTAGAATTATTTACTCTGACTTCATAGGTTTTTTCTATTTCCAGGTCCTAAAATAGGACATTGGGCACCAGAAACAACTCTTTGAGCGAATTCTCACCAATACACATGTAATTTACATTGTTTACATAACCATGACATTCTGTATTCCGAGCATGTTTCATGTTTCATGGATTACTCAAACATGCATTTCTGAGTTCTGAACATGCGCATGACTGATGCTTCAATCTCCAAACAAGTTACATATGCACTTTGGAATATTTACTTTGACTTCGAAACTTCTTCCTATCACCAGTTTCAAAAATCACACTTTGACCCCAGAAAAACCCTCTTGCAGCGAATTCTACCCTAGAGATATATAATTTGAATAGATTTCATCAACATGATATTCGGTGTTCCGTACATGCTACATGCATGACGGAGTCGACAAACATGCATTCCTGAATTGAGAGAATGTGCATTACTAATCTTCCATCCTGTATAAAAGGAAAATTTTTATCTAGACACGTGTACTCATTTTCAAAAGCTTTCCCTAACACCAGTTTCGAATACGTGCATTTTTCACAGAAAAATACTTCTGGAGCGATTTTAACCTAATAGATATGTAATTTACATGAATTCCATCAACATGGCATTCCGGGTTCTGTATATTTTACATGCATGATGGATTCAACAAACATGGGTTTGTGAGTTGTGAGCATGTGGATTAGTGAACTTTCAACCACCAAACCAGGTATATATAGACTTAGAAATATTTACTCTGACTTAATAGTATTTTTCTATAACCAGGTTCTAAAATCGGATATTCGGCAACAGAAAACACTCTTTGAGCGAATTCTCACCAATAAATATGTAATTTATATTGTTTACATAACCATGGCATTCCGTATTCCAAACATGTTTCATGCAACACTGATTCTTCATACATGAATTTCTGAGTTGTGAACATGTGCATGACTGATGTTTCTAACACCAAACTAGTAAAATACGCACTTTGAAATATTTACTTTTACTTCGTAGATTCTTTCTATCACAAGTTTCAAGAATCAAACTTTGACCCCAGAAAAACCCTCTTTTATCGAATTCTGCCCTAGAGATATGTAATTTGAATAGATTCCAACAACATGATATTCCGTGTTCCATACATGCTACATGCATGACGGATTTGACAAACATACATTCCTGAGTTGAGAGCATGTGGATTACTGATCTTTCATCCTCTATAAAAGGAATATTTTTATCTAGACACGTGTACTCATTTTCACAAGCTTCCCCTAACACCAGTATCAAATTTGTACATTTTTCACAGAAAAATTCTTCTGGAGCAATTTCCACCCAATACATATGTAATTTAAATGAATTCCATCAACATGGCCTTCCGGGTTCCATACATGCTACATGCATGACGGATTCTACAAACATGAGTTTCTGAGTTGTTAGCTTGTGGATTTGTGAACTTTCACCCACCAAACTAGGGATATATACACTTAGAAATATTTACTATGTCTTCATAGGTTTTTTCTATAATCAGGTTCTAAAATCGGATATTTGGCAACAAAAAACACTCTTTGAGCGAATTCTCTCCAATACACATGTAATTTACATTGTTTACAGAACCATGGCATTCCGAATTCCAAAAATGTTTCATGCAACACTGATTGCTCAAACATGAATTTCTGAGTTGTGAGCACGTGGATTACTGTCTTTCATCCACCAAACAAGGCATATATACACTTAGAAATATTTACTCTGATTTGAAAATTTTTTCTATCACCAGTTTCTAAAATCGGACATTTGGCTCCAGAAAAAACTCTTTGAGCTAATTCTCACCAATACACATGTAAGTTACATTGTTTACATAACCATGGCATTCCGAATCGGAACATGTTTCATGAATCATGAATTCCTCAATCATGCATTTCTGAGTAGTGAAAACGCGCATGACTGATGTTTCAAACACCAAACAAGTTACCTACGAACTTTGAAATATTTACTTTGACTTCAAAGCTTCTTCCTATCACCAGTTTGAAGAATCACAATTTGAGCCCAGAAAAAAACCTCTTGTAGCGAATTCCACCCTAGAGATAAGTAATTTGTATCGATTCCATCAAAATGATATTCTGTGTTCCGTACATGGTACATGCGTGACGGATTCGGCAAATATGCATTCCTGTGTTGAGAGCATGTGGATTACTGATCTTTCATCCTCTATAAAAGGAATATTTCATCAAGAGCCGCGTACTCATTTTCACAAGCTTTTCCTAACACCAGTTGCGCATTCGTGCGTTTCTCACTGAAAAATACTTCGGGAGCGATTTCAACCTAACAGATATGTAATTTACATAAAATCGATCAACATGGCATTCCAGGTTCCGAACATGCTACATGCATGACGGATTCGACAAACATGATTTTCCAAGTTGTGAACATGTGGATTACTGACCTTTCATCTACCAAACAAGGCATTTATACACTTAGAAATATTTACTCAGACTTCATAGGTTTTTTCTCTCACCAAATTCCACATTCGGACATTTTGCTCCAAAAAACACTCTATGGGTGAATTCTCACCAATACACATTTCAGTTACATTGTTTTCATAAACATGGCATTCCGTATTCCAAACGTGTTTCATACATCACAGATTCCACAAACATGCATTTCTGAGTTGTGAACATTTGGATGACTGATGTTTCAACCACCAAACAAGGTACCTATGCAGATTGAAATGTTTACTTTGACTTCATAGATTTTTCCTATCACCGGTTCTTTTCTCCCAGAAAAAACCTCTCGGAGCGAATTCTTCCTTATAGATATGTAATTTGAATAGATTCCATCAACATGATACTCCAATTTCCGTACATGCTACATGCATGACGGATTCGACAAACATGCATTCCTGAGTTGAGAGCATGTGAATTACTGATCTTTCATCCTCTATAAAAGGAATATTTTCATCAAGAGCCGTGTACTCATTTTCACAAGCTTTCCCTAACACATGTTTAGAATTCGTGCATTTTTCACAGAAAAATACTTCTGGAGCGATTTAAACCTTACAGATATGTAATATACATAAATTCGATCAACATGGTATTCCGGGTTCCATACATGCTACATGAATGACGGATTCGGCAAATATTCATTTCTGACTTGTGTGCATGTGGATCACTGATCTTCATTCTCTAACAAGCATATATACACTTAGAAATAGTTACTCTGAATTCATAGGTTTTTTGTATCACCAGATATTAAAATAGGACATTAGGCACCAGACAAAACTCTTTGAGCGAATTCTTCACAATACACATATAATTTATATTGTTTACATAACCATGGAATTCCGTATTCCGAACATGTTTCATGCATCACGGAGTACTCAAACATGCATTTCTGAGTTGTGAACATGCGGATGACTCATGTTTCAAACGACAAACAAGTTACCTATGCACTTTGAAATATTTACTTTGACTTCGTAGCTTCTACCTATCACCAGTTTCAAGAATCACACTTTTATCTCAGAAAAACCATCCTAGTGTGAATTCTACCCTAGAGATATGTAAGTTAAATAGACTCCATCAACATGATATTCCGTGTTCAGTACATGCTTCATGCATGACGGATTCGACAAACATGCATTCCTGAGTTGAGAGCATGTGGATTACTAATCGTTCATCCTCTATTAAAGGAAAGTTTTCATCTAGACACGTGCACTCATTTTCACAAGCTTTCCCTAACACATGTTTAGAATTCGTGCATTTTTCACAGAAAAATACTTCTGGAGCGATTTCCATGTAAAAGATATGTAATTCACATGAATTCCATCAACATGGCATTCCGGGTTCCGTACATGCTGCATGCATGACAGATTCGGCCAACATGCGTTCCTGACTTGTGAGCAGGTGGATTAGTGATCTTTCATCCACCAAACAAGGCATATATACACTTAGAAAATTTTCTCAGACTTCATAGATTTTTTCTATAACCAGGTCCTAAAATAGGACATTAGGCACCAGAAAAACTCTTTGAGCGAATTCTCAACTATACACCTGTAATTTACATTGTTTACATAACCATGGCATTCCGTATTCCAAACATGTTTCATGCATCACGGATTCCTCAAACATGCATTTCTGAGTTGTGAACATGCACATGACTGATGTTTCAACCACAAAACAAATTACCTATGCCCTTTGAATTATTAAATTTGACTTCGTAGCATCTTCCTATCACCAATTTCAATAATCAGAATTTGACCCCAGAAAAACTTCTTGGAGCGTAATCTACCCTAGTGATATGAAATTTGAATAGATTCCATCAACATGACATCCCGGTTTCTGTACATATTTCATGCATGACGGATTCGACAAACAAGGGTTTCTGAGTTGTGAGCATGTGGATTAGTGAACTTTCATCCACCAAACAAGGCATATATACACTTTGAATGTGTACTCTGACTTCAGAGGCTTTTTCTATCACCAGGGACTAAAATCGGACATTTGGCACCGGAAAACACTCTTTGAGCAAATTCTCAACAATACACATGTAATTTACATTGTTTACATAACCGTGGCATTGCATATTCCGAACATGTTTCATGCATCAATGATTCCTCAAACATGCATTTCTGAGTTGTGAACATGCACATGACTCATATTTCAAACACCAAACAAGTTACCTATGCACTTTGAAATATTTACTTGTACTTCATAGCTTCTTTATATCACCAGTTTCAAGAATCAAACTTTAATCTCAGAAAAACACTCTTGGTACGAATTCTATCCTAGAGATATGTAATTTAAAAAGATCCCATCAACATGATATTCCATGCTCAGTACATGCTTCATGCATGACGGATTCGACTAACATGCATTCCTGGGTTGAGAGCATGTGGATTACTGATCTTTCATCCTCTATAAATGGAATGTTTTCATCTAGACACGTGTACTCATTTTCACAAGCTTTCCATAACACCAGGTTCTAATTCGTGCATTTTTCACAGAAAAATTCTTCTGGAGCGATTTCCATGTAATAGATATGTAATTTAAATGAATTCCATCAACATGGCATTTCGGGTTCCTTACATGCTGCATGCATGACGGATTCGGCAAACATGCGTTCCTGACTTGTGAGCAGGTGGATTAGTGATCTTTCATCCACCAAACAAGGCATATATACACTTAGAAAAATTTACTCAGACTTCACAGGTTTTTTCTATAACCAGGTCCTAAAATAGGACATTAGGCACCAGAAAAACTCTTTGAGCGAATTCTCAACTATACACATGTAATTTACATTGTTTACATAACCATGGCATTCCGTATTCCAAACATGTTTCATGCATCACGGATTCCTCAAACATGCATTTCTGAGTTGTGAACATGCACATGACTGATGTTTCAACCACCAAACAAATTACCTATGCACTTTGAATTATTAAATTTGACTTCGTAGCATCTTCCTTTCACCAGTTTCAAGAATCACAATTTGACCGCAGAAAAAACTTCTTGGAGTGAAATCTCCCCTAGTGATATGAAATTTGAATAGATTCCATCAACATGGCATTCCGGTTTCTGTACATATTTCATGCAAGACGGATTCGACAAACATGGATTTCTGAGTTGTGAACATGCGCATGACTGATCTTTCAACCACCAAACAAGTTTCCTATTCACTTTGAAATACTTACTTTGACTTCGTAGCTGCTCCCTATCACCAGTTCCAAGAATCACACTTTGACCCCAGAAAAACACACTTGCAGCGAATTCTACCCTAGAATATGTAATTTGAATAGATTCCATCAAGATGATATTCGGTGTTCCGTACATGCTACATGCATGACGGATTCGACAAACATGCATTCCTGAATTGAGAGCATGTGCATTACTGATCTTTCATCCTCTATAAAAGGAAAGTTTTTATCTAGACACGTGTACTTATTTTCAAAAGTTTTCCCTAACACCAGTTTCGAATTTGTGCATTTTTCACAGAAAAATACTTCTGGAGCGATTTCCCCCTAACAGATATGTAATTAACATGAATTCCATCAACATGGCATTCCGGGTTCCGTACATGCTACATACATGACGGAATCGCCAAACATGCGTTTCTGACTTGTGAGCATGTGGATTACTGATCTTTCATCCACCAAACAAGGCATATACACACTTAGAAATATTTACTCTTACTTCATAGGTTTTTTCTATTTCCAGGTCCTAAAATAGGACATTGGGCACCAGAAAAAAACTCTTTGTGTGAATTCTCAAAAATACACATGTAATTTACATTGTTTACATAACCATGGCTTTCTGTATTCCGAACATGTTTCATGTTTCATGGATTCCTCAAACATGCATTTCTGAGTTGTGAACATGCGCATGACTGATGCTTCAATCACCAAACAAGTTACATATGCACTATGGAATATTTACTTTGACTTCAAGGCTTCTTCCTATCACCAGTTTCAAAAATCACACTTTGACCCCAGAAAAACCCTCTTGCAGCGAATTCTACCCTAGAGATATATAATTTGAATAGATTTCATCAACATGATATTCGGTGTTCCGTACATGCTACATGCATGACGGAGTCGACAAACATGCATTTCTGAATGGAGAGAATGTGCATTACTAATCTTCCATCCTGTATAAAAGGAAAATTTTTATCTAGACACGTGTACTCATTTTCAAAAGCTTTCCCTAACACCAGTTTCGAATACGTGCATTTTTCACAGAAAAATACTTCTGTAGCGATTTTAACCTAATAGATATGTAATTTACATGAATTCCATCAACATGGCATTCTGGGTTCCGTACATGCTACATGCATGAAGGATCTGGCAAACATGCGTTTCTGAGTTGTGAGCACGTGGATTACTGACCTTTAATTCACCAAACAAGGCATATATAAACTTAGAAATATTTACTCTGACTTCATAGGTTTTTTCTATCATCAGGTTCTTAAATCGGACATTTGGCAACAGAAAGCACTCTTTGAGCAAATCCTCACCAATATGCATTTAATTTAAATTTTTTATATTACCATGGCATTCCGTATTCCGAACATGTTTCATGCATCACGGATTCCTCAAACATGCATTTCTGAGTTGTGAGCATGCGCATGACTGATGTTTCAACCACCAAACAAGTTATGTATGCACTTTGAATTTTTGACTTCGTAGCATTTCCTATCACCAATTTCAATAAGCAGAATTTGACCCCAGAAAAACTTCTTGGAGCGTAATCTAAACTAGTGATATGAAATTTGAATAGATTCCATCAACATGACATCCCGGTTTCTGTACATATTTCATGCATGACGGATTCGACAAACATGGGTTTCTGAGTTGTGAGCATGTGGATTAGTGAACTTTCATCCACCAAACAAGGCATATATACACTTAGAAATATTTACTCTGAGTTCATATGTTTTTTCTATCACCAGGTTCTTAAATCGGACATTTGGCACCAGAAACACTCTTTGAGCGAATTCTCACAAATAAGCATTTAATTTACATTTTTTACATAACCAGGGTATTCCGTATTCCGAACATATTCATGCGTCACGGATTCTTCAAACATGAATTTCTGAGTTGTGAACATGTGCATGACTCATATTTCAAAATCCAATCAAGTTACCTATGCACTTTGAAATATTTACTTGGACTTCGTATCTTCTTTCTATCACCAGTTTCAAGAATCAAACTTTAATCTCAGAAAAACATTCTTGGTACGAATTCTATCCTAGAGATATGTAATTTAAATAGATTCCATCAACATGATATTCCGTGCTCAGTACATGCTTCATGCATGACGGATTCGACAAACATGCATTCCTGAGTTGAGAGCATGTGGATTACTGATCTTTCATACTCTATAAATGGAATGTTTTCAACTAGACACGTGTACTCATTTTCACAAGCTTTCCCTAACACCAGTTTCGAATTCGTGCATTTTTCACAGAAAAATTCTTCTGGAGCGATTTCAACCTAATAGATATATAATTTACAAGAATTCCATCAACATGGCATTCCGGGGTTTTGTACATATTTCATCCATGACGGATTCGACAAACATGGATTTCTGAGTTGTGAGCATGTGAATTAGTGAACTTTCATCAACCAAACAAGGCATATATTAACTTAGAATGTGTACTCTGACTTCAGAGGCTTTTTCTATCACCAGGTTCTAAAATCGGACATTTGGCTCCAGAAAAAACTCTTTGAGCAAATTCTCACCAATACACATGTAATTTACATTGTTTACATAACCGTGACATTCCGTATTCCGAACATGTTTCATGTATCACAGATTCCTCAAACATGAATTTCTGAGTTGTGAACACGCGCATGACTCATATTTCAAACACCAAACACGTTACCTACGCACTTCGAAATATTTACTTTTACTTCGTAAGTTCTTTCTATCACCAGTTTCAACAATCACACTTTTATCTCAGAAAAATCCTCCTGGTGCGAATTCTACCCTAGAGATATATAAGTTAAATAGATTCCATCAACATGATATTCCGTGCTCAGTACATGCTTCATGCATGACAGATTCGACAAACATGCATTCCTGAGTTGAGAGCATGTGGATTACTGATCTTTCATCCTCTATAAATGGAATGTTTTCATCTAGAAACGTGTACTCATTTTCACAAGCTTTCCCTAACACCAGTGTCGAATTCTTGCATTTTTCACAGAAAAATGCTTCTGGAGCGATTCCAATGAAATAGACATGTAATTTACATGAATTCCATCAACATGGCATTCCGGGTTCCGTACATGCTACATGCATGATGGATTCGGCAAACATGCGTTCCTGACTTGTGAGCATGTGGATTACTGATCTTTCATCCACCAAAAAAGGCATATATACACTTAGAAATATTTCCTCTGACTTCATAGTTTTTTTCTATCACCAGGTCCTAAAATAGGACAGTGGGCACCAGAAAATTCTCTTTGAGAGAATTCTCACCAATATACATGTAATTTACATTGTTTACATAACCATGGCATTCCATATTCCGAACATGTTTCATGCATCACGGATTCCACATACATGCGTTTCTGACTTGTGAGCTTGTGGATTAGTGATCTTTCATCCACCAACAAGGCATATATACACTTAGTAATATTTACTCTGACATCATAGTTTTTTCTATCAGCAGGTCTTATAATACGACATTAGGCACCAGAAAAAACTCTTTGAGCGAATTCTCAACAATACACATGTAATTAACATTGTTTAAATAACCTTGGCATTCCGCATTCCGAACATGTTTCATGCATCACGGATTCCTCAAACATGCATTTCTGAGTTGTGAGCATGCGCATGACTGATGTTTCAACCACCAAACAAGTTTCCTATACGCTTTGAAATATTTACTTTTACTTCGTATCATCTTCCTATCACCAGTTTCAAGAATCACAATTTGACCCCAGAAAAACCTTCTTGGAGCGAAATCTACCCTAGTGATACAAAATTTGAATAGATTCCATCAACATGACATTCCGTTTTCTGTACATATTTCATGCATGACGAATCTGGCAAAGATGCGTTTCTGAGTTGTGAGCACATGGATTACTGAACTTTAATTCAGCAAACAAGGCATATATACACTTAGAAATATTTACTCTGACTTCATATGTTTTTAATATCACCAGGTTCTTATATCGGACATTTGGTACCAGAAAACACTCTTTGAGCGAATTCTCACCAATACGCATTTAATTTACATTTTTTACATAACCATGGCATTCCGTATTCCGAACATGTTTCATGCCTCACTGATTCTTCAAACATGCATTTCTGAATTGTGAACATGTGCATGACTCATATTTCAAAATCCAATTAAGTTACCTATGCACTTTGAATTATTTACTTGGACTTCGTATCTTCTTTCTATCACCAGTTTCAAGAATCAAACTTTAATCTCAGAAAAACATTCTTGGTACGAATTCTATCCTAGAGATATGTAATTTAAATAGATTCCATCAACATGATATTCCGTGCTCAGTACATGCTTCATGCATGACGGATTCGACAAACATGCATTCCTGAGTTGAGAGCATGTGGATTACTGATCTTTCATACTCTATAAATGGAATGTTTTCAACTAGACACGTGTACTCATTTTCACAAGCTTTCCCTAACACCAGTTTCGAATTCGTGCATTTTTCACAGAAAAATTCTTCTGGAGCGATTTCAACCTAATAGATATGTAATTTACAAGAATTCCATCAACATGGCATTCCGGGGTTTTGTACATATTTCATCCATGACGGATTCGACAAACATGGATTTCTGAGTTGTGAGCATGTGAATTAGTGAACTTTCATCAACCAAACAAGGCATATATTAACTTAGAATGTGTACTCTGACTTCAGAGGCTTTTTCTATCACCAGGTTCTAAAATCGGACATTTGGCTCCAGAAAAAACTCTTTGAGCAAATTCTCACCAATACACATGTAATTTACATTGTTTACATAACCGTGACATTCCGTATTCCGAACATGTTTCATGTATCACGGATTCCTCAAACATGAATTTCTGAGTTGTGAACACGCGCATGACTCATATTTCAAACACCAAACACGTTACCTACGCACTTCGAAATATTTACTTTTACTTCGTAAGTTCTTTCTATCACCAGTTTCAACAATCACACTTTTATCTCAGAAAAATCCTCCTGGTGCGAATTCTACCCTAGAGATATATAAGTTAAATAGATTCCATCAACATGATATTCCGTGCTCAGTACATGCTTCATGCATGACAGATTCGACAAACATGCATTCCTGAGTTGAGAGCATGTGGATTACTGATCTTTCATCCTCTATAAATGGAATGTTTTCATCTAGAAACGTGTACTCATTTTCACAAGCTTTCCCTAACACCAGTGTCGAATTCTTGCATTTTTCACAGAAAAATGCTTCTGGAGCGATTCCAATGAAATAGGCATGTAATTTACATGAATTCCATCAACATGGCATTCCGGGTTCCGTACATGCTACATGCATTACGGATTCGGCAAACATGCATTCCTGACTTGTGAGCATGTGGATTACTGATCTTTCATCCACCAAAAAAGGCATATATACACTTAGAAATATTTACTCTGACTTCATATGTTTTTTCTATCTCCAGGTTCTTAAATCGGACATTTGGCACCAGAAAACACTCTTTGTGCGAATTTCACCACTACACATTTAATTTTCATTGTTTACATAACCATGGCTTTCCGTATTCCGATCATGTTTCATTCAACACGGAATCCTCAAACATGCATTTCTTATTTGTGAACATGTGAATGACTGATATTTTAAGCATAACAGTGTACCTAAGCACTTTGTAATAATTACTTTGACTTCATACCTTCTCCCTGTCACCAGTTTCAAGAATCACATTTTGATTCCAGAAAAACCCAATTGGAGCCAATTCTACCCTAGAGAGAGGTAATTTGAAAAGATCCCATCTACATGATATTCCGTGTTCCTAACATGCTACATGTATGACGGATTCAACAAACATGCATTCCTGAGTTGAGAGCTTGTGGATTACTGATCTTTCATCATCTATAAAAGGAATGTTTTCATCTAGACACATGTACTCATTTTCACAAGCTTACCCTAACACCAGATTCGAATTCGTGCATTTTTCACAGAAAAATACTTCTGGAGCGATTTACACCTAACAGATATGTAATTTAAATGAATTCCATCAACATGGTATTCCGGGTTCCGTACATGCTACATGCAAGTCTGATTCAGCAAACATGCGTTTCTGACTTGTGAGCATGTGGATTACAGATCTTTCATCCACCGAACCACGTATATATACACTTAGAAATATTTTCTCTGGCTTCATTGGTTTTTTCGATCACCAGGTACTAAAATCGGACATATGGAAGTAGAAAAAATGTTGAGCAAATTCTCACCAATACACATGTAATTTACATTTTTTAAATAACCATGGCATTCCGTATTCGGAACATATTTCATGCACAAGGATTCCTCAAACAGGCATTTCTGAGTTGTGAACAAAGGCATGACTGATATTTCAACCACCAAACTAGTTAAATATGCACATTGAAATATTTAATTTGACTTCATAGCTTCTTCCATTCACCAGTTTCAAGAATCACACTTTGATCCCAGAAAAACCCTCGTTGAGTGAATTCTACCCTAGAGAGATGTAATTTGAAAAGATTCCATCTACATGGTATTCCGTGGTCCGAACATGGTACATGAAATACGGATTCGACAAACATGCATTCCTGAGTTGAGAGCATGTGGATTACTGATCTTTCATCCTCTATAAAAGGAATGATTTCATCTAGACACGTGTACTCATTTTCACAAGCTTTCCCTAACACCAGTTTCGAATTCATGCATTTTTCACAGAAAAATAATTCTAGAGCGATTTCCACCTAACAGATATGTAACTTACATTAATTCCATCAACATGGTGTTCCGGGTTCTGTACATGCTACATGCATGATGGATTCGGCAAACATGCGTTTCTGCGTTGTGAGCAAGATGATTTCTGACCTTTAATCCACCAAAAAAGGCATATATACATTTAGAATATTTACTCTCTCTTCATAGGTTTTTTCTATCACCAGGATCTAAAATCAGACATTTGGCACCATAAAACACTCTTTGAGTGAAATCTCACCAATACACCAGCAATTTACATTGTTTATATAACCATGGCATTCCGTATTCCGAACATGTTTCATGCATCATGGATTCCTGAAACATGCATCTCTGAGTTTTGAACATGCGCATGACTGATGTTTCAACCACCAAACAATTTACCTATGCACTTTGAAATATTTACATTTACTTCGTAGCTTCTTCCTATCACCAGATTCTAGAATCACACTTTGACCCCAGAATAATCCACTGGAGCGAATTCTTCCCTAGGGATATGTAATTTCAATAGATTCCATAAACATGATATTCCACGTTCTGTACATGCTACATGCATGACGGATTTGACAAATATGCATTCATGAGTCGAGAGCATGTGGATTACTGATCTTTCATACTCTATAAAAGGAAAACACTTATCTAGACACGTGTACACATTTTCAAAAGCTTCCCTTATCACCAGTTTCGAATTTGTGCATTTTTCACAGAACAATAATTCTGGAGCGATTTCCACCTAATAGATATGTAATTTTAATGGAATTCCATCAACATGGCATTCCGGGTTCCGTATATTTTACATGCATGACGGATTCGACAAACATGCATTCCTGTGTTGAGAGCATGTGGATTACTGATCTTTCTTCCTCTATAAAAGGAATATTTCATCAAGAGCCGTGTACTCATTTTCACAAACTTTTCCTAACACCAGTTGCGAATTTGTGCATTTCTCACTGAAAAATACTTCGGGAGCGATTTCAACCTAACAGATATGTAATTTACATAAAATCGATCAACATGGCATTCCGGGTCCCGTACATGCTACATGCATGATGGATTCAACAAACATGAATTTCCCAGTTGTGAACATGTGGATTACTGACCTTTCATCTACCAAACAAGGCATTTATAAACTTACAAATATTTATTCTGACTTCATAGGTTTCTTCTCTCATCAGATTCCACAATCGGACATTTTGCTCCAAAAAACACTCTATGGGTGAAGTCTCCCCAATACACATTTCAGTTACATTGTTTACATAAACATGGCATTCCGTATTCCAAACGTGTTTCATACATCACATTTTCCACAAACATGCATTTCTGAGTTGTGAACATTTGGATGACTGATGTTTCAACCACCAAACAAGGTACCTATGCAGATTGAAATATTTACGTTGACTTAATAGATTTTTCCTATCACCGGTTCTTTTCTCCCAGAAAAACCCTCTCGGAGCGAATTCTTCCCTATAGATATGTAATTTGAATAGATTCCATCAACATGATACTCCGTTTTCCGTACATGCTACATGCATGACGGATTCGACAAACATGCATTCCTGATTTGAGGGCAAGTGCATTAATGATCTTTCATCCTGTATAAAAGGAATATTTTTATCTACAAACGTGTACACATTTTCACAAGCTTTCCCTAATTCCATTTTCGAATTCATGCATTTTTCACAGAAAAATACTTCTGGAGCGATTTCAACCTAATAAATATGTAATTTGCATTAATTCCATCAACATGGCATTCCGCGTTCCGTACATGATTCATGCATGATGGATCCGGCAAACATGCGATTCTGAGTTGTGAGCACGTGGATTACTGACTTTTAATCCACCAAACAAGGCATATATACACTTAGAAATATTTACTAAGACTTCATATGTTTTTTCTATCTCCAGGTTCTAAGATCGGACATTTGGCACCAGAAAACTCTCTTTGAGCGTATTCTCACCAATACACATGTAAGTTACATTGTTTACATAAACATGGCATTCCGTATTCCAATCATGTTTCATGCAACACGGATTACTCAAACATGCATTTCTGAGTTGCGATCATGCGCATGACTTATGTTTCAACCATAACTGGGTACCTATTCACTTTGAAATATTTAATTTTACTTCGTAGATTCTTTCTATCACCAGTTCCAAAAATCACACTTTGACCCCAGAAAAACCCTCTTGCAGCGAATTCTACCCTAGAGATATATAATTTGAATAGATTTCATCAACATGATATTCGGTGTTCCGTACATGCTACATGCATGACGGAGTCGACAAACATGCATTCCTGAATTGAGAGAATGTGCATTATAATCTTCCATCCTGTATAAAAGGAAAATTTTTATCTAGACACGTGTACTCATTTTCAAAAGCTTTCCCTAACACCAGTTTCGAATACGTGCATTTTTCACAGAAAAATACTTCTGGAGCGATTTTAAGCTAATAGATATGTAATTTACATGAATTCCATCAACATGGCATTCTGGGTTCCGTACATGCTACATGCATGAAGGATCTGGCAAACATGCGTTTCTGAGTTGTGAGCACGTGGATTACTGACCTTTAATTCACCAAACAAGGCATATATAAACTTAGAAATATTTACTCTGACTTCATAGGTTTTTTCTATCATCAGGTTCTTAAATCGGACATTTGGCACCAGAAAGCACTCTTTGAGCAAATCCTCACCAATATGCATTTAATTTAAATTTTTTATATTACCATGGCATTCCGTATTCCGAACATGTTTCATGCATCACGGATTCCTCAAACATGCATTTCTGAGTTGTGAGCATGCGCATGACTGATGTTTCAACCACCAAACAAGTTATGTATGCACTTTGAATTTTTGACTTCGTAGCATTTCCTATCACCAATTTCAATAAGAAGAATTTGACCCCAGAAAAACTTCTTGGAGCGTAATCTACCCTAGTGATATGAAATTTGAATAGATTCCATCAACATGACATCCCGGTTTCTGTACATATTTCATGCATGTCGGATTCGACAAACATGTGTTTCTGAGTTGTTAGCATGTGGATTAGTGAACTTTCATCCACCAAACAAGGCATATATACACTTTGAATGTGTACTCTGACTTCAGAGGCTTTTTCAATCATCAGGGTCTAAAATCGGACATTTGGCACCAGAAAAAACTCTTTGAGCAAATTCTCAACAATACAAATGTAATTTACATTGTTTACATAACCGTGGCATTCCGTATTCCGAACATGTTTCATGCATCAATGATTCCTCAAACATGCATTTCTGAGTTGTGAACATGCACATGACTCATATTTCAAACACCAAACAAGTTTCCTATGCACTTTGAAATATTTACTTTGACTTCGTAGCTGCTCCCTATCACCAGTTCCAAGAATCACACTTTGACCCCAGTAAAACACACTTGCAGCGAATTCTACCCTAGAATATGTAATTTGAATAGATTCCATCAAGATGATATTCGGTGTTCCGTACATGTTACATGCATGACGAATTCGACAAACATGCATTCCTGAATTGAGAGCATGTGCATTACTGATCTTTCATCCTCTATAAAAGGAAAGTTTTTATCTCGACACGTGTAATTATTTTCAAAAGTTTTCATTAACACCAGTTTCGAATTCGTGCATTTTTCACAGAAAAATACTTCTGGAGCGATTTCCACCTAACAGATATGTAATTAACATGAATTACATCAACATGGCATTCCGGGTTCCGTACATGCTACATGCATGACTGATTCGCCAAACATGCGTTTCTGACTTGTGAGCATGTGGATTACTGATCTTTCATCCACCAAACAAGGCATATACACACTTAGAATTATTTACTCTGACTTCATAGGTTTTTTCTATTTCCAGGTCCTAAAATAGGACATTGGGCACCAGAAACAACTCTTTGAGCGAATTCTCACCAATACACATGTAATTTACATTGTTTACATAACCATGACATTCTGTATTCCGAGCATGTTTCATGTTTCATGGATTACTCAAACATGCATTTCTGAGTTCTGAACATGCGCATGACTGATGCTTCAATCTCCAAACAAGTTACATATGCACTTTGGAATATTTACTTTGACTTCGAAACTTCTTCCTATCACCAGTTTCAAAAATCACACTTTGACCCCAGAAAAACCCTCTTGCAGCGAATTCTACCCTAGAGATATATAATTTGAATAGATTTCATCAACATGATATTCGGTGTTCCGTACATGCTACATGCATGACGGAGTCGACAAACATGCATTCCTGAATTGAGAGAATGTGCATTACTAATCTTCCATCCTGTATAAAAGGAAAATTTTTATCTAGACACGTGTACTCATTTTCAAAAGCTTTCCCTAACACCAGTTTCGAATACGTGCATTTTTCACAGAAAAATACTTCTGGAGCGATTTTAACCTAATAGATATGTAATTTACATGAATTCCATCAACATGGCATTCCGGGTTCTGTATATTTTACATGCATGATGGATTCAACAAACATGGGTTTGTGAGTTGTGAGCATGTGGATTAGTGAACTTTCAACCACCAAACCAGGTATATATAGACTTAGAAATATTTACTCTGACTTAATAGTATTTTTCTATAACCAGGTTCTAAAATCGGATATTCGGCAACAGAAAACACTCTTTGAGCGAATTCTCACCAATAAATATGTAATTTATATTGTTTACATAACCATGGCATTCCGTATTCCAAACATGTTTCATGCAACACTGATTCTTCATACATGAATTTCTGAGTTGTGAACATGTGCATGACTGATGTTTCTAACACCAAACTAGTAAAATACGCACTTTGAAATATTTACTTTTACTTCGTAGATTCTTTCTATCACAAGTTTCAAGAATCAAACTTTGACCCCAGAAAAACCCTCTTTTATCGAATTCTGCCCTAGAGATATGTAATTTGAATAGATTCCAACAACATGATATTCCGTGTTCCATACATGCTACATGCATGACGGATTTGACAAACATACATTCCTGAGTTGAGAGCATGTGGATTACTGATCTTTCATCCTCTATAAAAGGAATATTTTTATCTAGACACGTGTACTCATTTTCACAAGCTTCCCCTAACACCAGTATCAAATTTGTACATTTTTCACAGAAAAATTCTTCTGGAGCAATTTCCACCCAATACATATGTAATTTAAATGAATTCCATCAACATGGCCTTCCGGGTTCCATACATGCTACATGCATGACGGATTCTACAAACATGAGTTTCTGAGTTGTTAGCTTGTGGATTTGTGAACTTTCACCCACCAAACTAGGGATATATACACTTAGAAATATTTACTATGTCTTCATAGGTTTTTTCTATAATCAGGTTCTAAAATCGGATATTTGGCAACAAAAAACACTCTTTGAGCGAATTCTCTCCAATACACATGTAATTTACATTGTTTACAGAACCATGGCATTCCGAATTCCAAAAATGTTTCATGCAACACTGATTGCTCAAACATGAATTTCTGAGTTGTGAGCACGTGGATTACTGTCTTTCATCCACCAAACAAGGCATATATACACTTAGAAATATTTACTCTGATTTGAAAATTTTTTCTATCACCAGTTTCTAAAATCGGACATTTGGCTCCAGAAAAAACTCTTTGAGCTAATTCTCACCAATACACATGTAAGTTACATTGTTTACATAACCATGGCATTCCGAATCGGAACATGTTTCATGAATCATGAATTCCTCAATCATGCATTTCTGAGTAGTGAAAACGCGCATGACTGATGTTTCAAACACCAAACAAGTTACCTACGAACTTTGAAATATTTACTTTGACTTCAAAGCTTCTTCCTATCACCAGTTTGAAGAATCACAATTTGAGCCCAGAAAAAAACCTCTTGTAGCGAATTCCACCCTAGAGATAAGTAATTTGTATCGATTCCATCAAAATGATATTCTGTGTTCCGTACATGGTACATGCGTGACGGATTCGGCAAATATGCATTCCTGTGTTGAGAGCATGTGGATTACTGATCTTTCATCCTCTATAAAAGGAATATTTCATCAAGAGCCGCGTACTCATTTTCACAAGCTTTTCCTAACACCAGTTGCGCATTCGTGCGTTTCTCACTGAAAAATACTTCGGGAGCGATTTCAACCTAACAGATATGTAATTTACATAAAATCGATCAACATGGCATTCCAGGTTCCGAACATGCTACATGCATGACGGATTCGACAAACATGATTTTCCAAGTTGTGAACATGTGGATTACTGACCTTTCATCTACCAAACAAGGCATTTATACACTTAGAAATATTTACTCAGACTTCATAGGTTTTTTCTCTCACCAAATTCCACATTCGGACATTTTGCTCCAAAAAACACTCTATGGGTGAATTCTCACCAATACACATTTCAGTTACATTGTTTTCATAAACATGGCATTCCGTATTCCAAACGTGTTTCATACATCACAGATTCCACAAACATGCATTTCTGAGTTGTGAACATTTGGATGACTGATGTTTCAACCACCAAACAAGGTACCTATGCAGATTGAAATGTTTACTTTGACTTCATAGATTTTTCCTATCACCGGTTCTTTTCTCCCAGAAAAAACCTCTCGGAGCGAATTCTTCCTTATAGATATGTAATTTGAATAGATTCCATCAACATGATACTCCAATTTCCGTACATGCTACATGCATGACGGATTCGACAAACATGCATTCCTGAGTTGAGAGCATGTGAATTACTGATCTTTCATCCTCTATAAAAGGAATATTTTCATCAAGAGCCGTGTACTCATTTTCACAAGCTTTCCCTAACACATGTTTAGAATTCGTGCATTTTTCACAGAAAAATACTTCTGGAGCGATTTAAACCTTACAGATATGTAATATACATAAATTCGATCAACATGGTATTCCGGGTTCCATACATGCTACATGAATGACGGATTCGGCAAATATTCATTTCTGACTTGTGTGCATGTGGATCACTGATCTTCATTCTCTAACAAGCATATATACACTTAGAAATAGTTACTCTGAATTCATAGGTTTTTTGTATCACCAGATATTAAAATAGGACATTAGGCACCAGACAAAACTCTTTGAGCGAATTCTTCACAATACACATATAATTTATATTGTTTACATAACCATGGAATTCCGTATTCCGAACATGTTTCATGCATCACGGAGTACTCAAACATGCATTTCTGAGTTGTGAACATGCGGATGACTCATGTTTCAAACGACAAACAAGTTACCTATGCACTTTGAAATATTTACTTTGACTTCGTAGCTTCTACCTATCACCAGTTTCAAGAATCACACTTTTATCTCAGAAAAACCATCCTAGTGTGAATTCTACCCTAGAGATATGTAAGTTAAATAGACTCCATCAACATGATATTCCGTGTTCAGTACATGCTTCATGCATGACGGATTCGACAAACATGCATTCCTGAGTTGAGAGCATGTGGATTACTAATCGTTCATCCTCTATTAAAGGAAAGTTTTCATCTAGACACGTGCACTCATTTTCACAAGCTTTCCCTAACACATGTTTAGAATTCGTGCATTTTTCACAGAAAAATACTTCTGGAGCGATTTCCATGTAAAAGATATGTAATTCACATGAATTCCATCAACATGGCATTCCGGGTTCCGTACATGCTGCATGCATGACAGATTCGGCCAACATGCGTTCCTGACTTGTGAGCAGGTGGATTAGTGATCTTTCATCCACCAAACAAGGCATATATACACTTAGAAAATTTTCTCAGACTTCATAGATTTTTTCTATAACCAGGTCCTAAAATAGGACATTAGGCACCAGAAAAACTCTTTGAGCGAATTCTCAACTATACACCTGTAATTTACATTGTTTACATAACCATGGCATTCCGTATTCCAAACATGTTTCATGCATCACGGATTCCTCAAACATGCATTTCTGAGTTGTGAACATGCACATGACTGATGTTTCAACCACAAAACAAATTACCTATGCCCTTTGAATTATTAAATTTGACTTCGTAGCATCTTCCTATCACCAATTTCAATAATCAGAATTTGACCCCAGAAAAACTTCTTGGAGCGTAATCTACCCTAGTGATATGAAATTTGAATAGATTCCATCAACATGACATCCCGGTTTCTGTACATATTTCATGCATGACGGATTCGACAAACAAGGGTTTCTGAGTTGTGAGCATGTGGATTAGTGAACTTTCATCCACCAAACAAGGCATATATACACTTTGAATGTGTACTCTGACTTCAGAGGCTTTTTCTATCACCAGGGACTAAAATCGGACATTTGGCACCGGAAAACACTCTTTGAGCAAATTCTCAACAATACACATGTAATTTACATTGTTTACATAACCGTGGCATTGCATATTCCGAACATGTTTCATGCATCAATGATTCCTCAAACATGCATTTCTGAGTTGTGAACATGCACATGACTCATATTTCAAACACCAAACAAGTTACCTATGCACTTTGAAATATTTACTTGTACTTCATAGCTTCTTTATATCACCAGTTTCAAGAATCAAACTTTAATCTCAGAAAAACACTCTTGGTACGAATTCTATCCTAGAGATATGTAATTTAAAAAGATCCCATCAACATGATATTCCATGCTCAGTACATGCTTCATGCATGACGGATTCGACTAACATGCATTCCTGGGTTGAGAGCATGTGGATTACTGATCTTTCATCCTCTATAAATGGAATGTTTTCATCTAGACACGTGTACTCATTTTCACAAGCTTTCCATAACACCAGGTTCTAATTCGTGCATTTTTCACAGAAAAATTCTTCTGGAGCGATTTCCATGTAATAGATATGTAATTTAAATGAATTCCATCAACATGGCATTTCGGGTTCCTTACATGCTGCATGCATGACGGATTCGGCAAACATGCGTTCCTGACTTGTGAGCAGGTGGATTAGTGATCTTTCATCCACCAAACAAGGCATATATACACTTAGAAAAATTTACTCAGACTTCACAGGTTTTTTCTATAACCAGGTCCTAAAATAGGACATTAGGCACCAGAAAAACTCTTTGAGCGAATTCTCAACTATACACATGTAATTTACATTGTTTACATAACCATGGCATTCCGTATTCCAAACATGTTTCATGCATCACGGATTCCTCAAACATGCATTTCTGAGTTGTGAACATGCACATGACTGATGTTTCAACCACCAAACAAATTACCTATGCACTTTGAATTATTAAATTTGACTTCGTAGCATCTTCCTTTCACCAGTTTCAAGAATCACAATTTGACCGCAGAAAAAACTTCTTGGAGTGAAATCTCCCCTAGTGATATGAAATTTGAATAGATTCCATCAACATGGCATTCCGGTTTCTGTACATATTTCATGCAAGACGGATTCGACAAACATGGATTTCTGAGTTGTGAACATGCGCATGACTGATCTTTCAACCACCAAACAAGTTTCCTATTCACTTTGAAATACTTACTTTGACTTCGTAGCTGCTCCCTATCACCAGTTCCAAGAATCACACTTTGACCCCAGAAAAACACACTTGCAGCGAATTCTACCCTAGAATATGTAATTTGAATAGATTCCATCAAGATGATATTCGGTGTTCCGTACATGCTACATGCATGACGGATTCGACAAACATGCATTCCTGAATTGAGAGCATGTGCATTACTGATCTTTCATCCTCTATAAAAGGAAAGTTTTTATCTAGACACGTGTACTTATTTTCAAAAGTTTTCCCTAACACCAGTTTCGAATTTGTGCATTTTTCACAGAAAAATACTTCTGGAGCGATTTCCCCCTAACAGATATGTAATTAACATGAATTCCATCAACATGGCATTCCGGGTTCCGTACATGCTACATACATGACGGAATCGCCAAACATGCGTTTCTGACTTGTGAGCATGTGGATTACTGATCTTTCATCCACCAAACAAGGCATATACACACTTAGAAATATTTACTCTTACTTCATAGGTTTTTTCTATTTCCAGGTCCTAAAATAGGACATTGGGCACCAGAAAAAAACTCTTTGTGTGAATTCTCAAAAATACACATGTAATTTACATTGTTTACATAACCATGGCTTTCTGTATTCCGAACATGTTTCATGTTTCATGGATTCCTCAAACATGCATTTCTGAGTTGTGAACATGCGCATGACTGATGCTTCAATCACCAAACAAGTTACATATGCACTATGGAATATTTACTTTGACTTCAAGGCTTCTTCCTATCACCAGTTTCAAAAATCACACTTTGACCCCAGAAAAACCCTCTTGCAGCGAATTCTACCCTAGAGATATATAATTTGAATAGATTTCATCAACATGATATTCGGTGTTCCGTACATGCTACATGCATGACGGAGTCGACAAACATGCATTTCTGAATGGAGAGAATGTGCATTACTAATCTTCCATCCTGTATAAAAGGAAAATTTTTATCTAGACACGTGTACTCATTTTCAAAAGCTTTCCCTAACACCAGTTTCGAATACGTGCATTTTTCACAGAAAAATACTTCTGTAGCGATTTTAACCTAATAGATATGTAATTTACATGAATTCCATCAACATGGCATTCTGGGTTCCGTACATGCTACATGCATGAAGGATCTGGCAAACATGCGTTTCTGAGTTGTGAGCACGTGGATTACTGACCTTTAATTCACCAAACAAGGCATATATAAACTTAGAAATATTTACTCTGACTTCATAGGTTTTTTCTATCATCAGGTTCTTAAATCGGACATTTGGCAACAGAAAGCACTCTTTGAGCAAATCCTCACCAATATGCATTTAATTTAAATTTTTTATATTACCATGGCATTCCGTATTCCGAACATGTTTCATGCATCACGGATTCCTCAAACATGCATTTCTGAGTTGTGAGCATGCGCATGACTGATGTTTCAACCACCAAACAAGTTATGTATGCACTTTGAATTTTTGACTTCGTAGCATTTCCTATCACCAATTTCAATAAGCAGAATTTGACCCCAGAAAAACTTCTTGGAGCGTAATCAAAACTAGTGATATGAAATTTGAATAGATTCCATCAACATGACATCCCGGTTTCTGTACATATTTCATGCATGACGGATTCGACAAACATGGGTTTCTGAGTTGTGAGCATGTGGATTAGTGAACTTTCATCCACCAAACAAGGCATATATACACTTAGAAATATTTACTCTGAGTTCATATGTTTTTTCTATCACCAGGTTCTTAAATCGGACATTTGGCACCAGAAACACTCTTTGAGCGAATTCTCACAAATAAGCATTTAATTTACATTTTTTACATAACCAGGGTATTCCGTATTCCGAACATATTCATGCGTCACGGATTCTTCAAACATGAATTTCTGAGTTGTGAACATGTGCATGACTCATATTTCAAAATCCAATCAAGTTACCTATGCACTTTGAAATATTTACTTGGACTTCGTATCTTCTTTCTATCACCAGTTTCAAGAATCAAACTTTAATCTCAGAAAAACATTCTTGGTACGAATTCTATCCTAGAGATATGTAATTTAAATAGATTCCATCAACATGATATTCCGTGCTCAGTACATGCTTCATGCATGACGGATTCGACAAACATGCATTCCTGAGTTGAGAGCATGTGGATTACTGATCTTTCATACTCTATAAATGGAATGTTTTCAACTAGACACGTGTACTCATTTTCACAAGCTTTCCCTAACACCAGTTTCGAATTCGTGCATTTTTCACAGAAAAATTCTTCTGGAGCGATTTCAACCTAATAGATATATAATTTACAAGAATTCCATCAACATGGCATTCCGGGGTTTTGTACATATTTCATCCATGACGGATTCGACAAACATGGATTTCTGAGTTGTGAGCATGTGAATTAGTGAACTTTCATCAACCAAACAAGGCATATATTAACTTAGAATGTGTACTCTGACTTCAGAGGCTTTTTCTATCACCAGGTTCTAAAATCGGACATTTGGCTCCAGAAAAAACTCTTTGAGCAAATTCTCACCAATACACATGTAATTTACATTGTTTACATAACCGTGACATTCCGTATTCCGAACATGTTTCATGTATCACAGATTCCTCAAACATGAATTTCTGAGTTGTGAACACGCGCATGACTCATATTTCAAACACCAAACACGTTACCTACGCACTTCGAAATATTTACTTTTACTTCGTAAGTTCTTTCTATCACCAGTTTCAACAATCACACTTTTATCTCAGAAAAATCCTCCTGGTGCGAATTCTACCCTAGAGATATATAAGTTAAATAGATTCCATCAACATGATATTCCGTGCTCAGTACATGCTTCATGCATGACAGATTCGACAAACATGCATTCCTGAGTTGAGAGCATGTGGATTACTGATCTTTCATCCTCTATAAATGGAATGTTTTCATCTAGAAACGTGTACTCATTTTCACAAGCTTTCCCTAACACCAGTGTCGAATTCTTGCATTTTTCACAGAAAAATGCTTCTGGAGCGATTCCAATGAAATAGACATGTAATTTACATGAATTCCATCAACATGGCATTCCGGGTTCCGTACATGCTACATGCATGATGGATTCGGCAAACATGCGTTCCTGACTTGTGAGCATGTGGATTACTGATCTTTCATCCACCAAAAAAGGCATATATACACTTAGAAATATTTCCTCTGACTTCATAGTTTTTTTCTATCACCAGGTCCTAAAATAGGACAGTGGGCACCAGAAAATTCTCTTTGAGAGAATTCTCACCAATATACATGTAATTTACATTGTTTACATAACCATGGCATTCCATATTCCGAACATGTTTCATGCATCACGGATTCCACATACATGCGTTTCTGACTTGTGAGCTTGTGGATTAGTGATCTTTCATCCACCAACAAGGCATATATACACTTAGTAATATTTACTCTGACATCATAGTTTTTTCTATCAGCAGGTCTTATAATACGACATTAGGCACCAGAAAAAACTCTTTGAGCGAATTCTCAACAATACACATGTAATTAACATTGTTTAAATAACCTTGGCATTCCGCATTCCGAACATGTTTCATGCATCACGGATTCCTCAAACATGCATTTCTGAGTTGTGAGCATGCGCATGACTGATGTTTCAACCACCAAACAAGTTTCCTATACGCTTTGAAATATTTACTTTTACTTCGTATCATCTTCCTATCACCAGTTTCAAGAATCACAATTTGACCCCAGAAAAACCTTCTTGGAGCGAAATCTACCCTAGTGATACAAAATTTGAATAGATTCCATCAACATGACATTCCGTTTTCTGTACATATTTCATGCATGACGAATCTGGCAAAGATGCGTTTCTGAGTTGTGAGCACATGGATTACTGAACTTTAATTCAGCAAACAAGGCATATATACACTTAGAAATATTTACTCTGACTTCATATGTTTTTAATATCACCAGGTTCTTATATCGGACATTTGGTACCAGAAAACACTCTTTGAGCGAATTCTCACCAATACGCATTTAATTTACATTTTTTACATAACCATGGCATTCCGTATTCCGAACATGTTTCATGCCTCACTGATTCTTCAAACATGCATTTCTGAATTGTGAACATGTGCATGACTCATATTTCAAAATCCAATTAAGTTACCTATGCACTTTGAATTATTTACTTGGACTTCGTATCTTCTTTCTATCACCAGTTTCAAGAATCAAACTTTAATCTCAGAAAAACATTCTTGGTACGAATTCTATCCTAGAGATATGTAATTTAAATAGATTCCATCAACATGATATTCCGTGCTCAGTACATGCTTCATGCATGACGGATTCGACAAACATGCATTCCTGAGTTGAGAGCATGTGGATTACTGATCTTTCATACTCTATAAATGGAATGTTTTCAACTAGACACGTGTACTCATTTTCACAAGCTTTCCCTAACACCAGTTTCGAATTCGTGCATTTTTCACAGAAAAATTCTTCTGGAGCGATTTCAACCTAATAGATATGTAATTTACAAGAATTCCATCAACATGGCATTCCGGGGTTTTGTACATATTTCATCCATGACGGATTCGACAAACATGGATTTCTGAGTTGTGAGCATGTGAATTAGTGAACTTTCATCAACCAAACAAGGCATATATTAACTTAGAATGTGTACTCTGACTTCAGAGGCTTTTTCTATCACCAGGTTCTAAAATCGGACATTTGGCTCCAGAAAAAACTCTTTGAGCAAATTCTCACCAATACACATGTAATTTACATTGTTTACATAACCGTGACATTCCGTATTCCGAACATGTTTCATGTATCACGGATTCCTCAAACATGAATTTCTGAGTTGTGAACACGCGCATGACTCATATTTCAAACACCAAACACGTTACCTACGCACTTCGAAATATTTACTTTTACTTCGTAAGTTCTTTCTATCACCAGTTTCAACAATCACACTTTTATCTCAGAAAAATCCTCCTGGTGCGAATTCTACCCTAGAGATATATAAGTTAAATAGATTCCATCAACATGATATTCCGTGCTCAGTACATGCTTCATGCATGACAGATTCGACAAACATGCATTCCTGAGTTGAGAGCATGTGGATTACTGATCTTTCATCCTCTATAAATGGAATGTTTTCATCTAGAAACGTGTACTCATTTTCACAAGCTTTCCCTAACACCAGTGTCGAATTCTTGCATTTTTCACAGAAAAATGCTTCTGGAGCGATTCCAATGAAATAGGCATGTAATTTACATGAATTCCATCAACATGGCATTCCGGGTTCCGTACATGCTACATGCATTACGGATTCGGCAAACATGCATTCCTGACTTGTGAGCATGTGGATTACTGATCTTTCATCCACCAAAAAAGGCATATATACACTTAGAAATATTTACTCTGACTTCATATGTTTTTTCTATCTCCAGGTTCTTAAATCGGACATTTGGCACCAGAAAACACTCTTTGTGCGAATTTCACCACTACACATTTAATTTTCATTGTTTACATAACCATGGCTTTCCGTATTCCGATCATGTTTCATTCAACACGGAATCCTCAAACATGCATTTCTTATTTGTGAACATGTGAATGACTGATATTTTAAGCATAACAGTGTACCTAAGCACTTTGTAATAATTACTTTGACTTCATACCTTCTCCCTGTCACCAGTTTCAAGAATCACATTTTGATTCCAGAAAAACCCAATTGGAGCCAATTCTACCCTAGAGAGAGGTAATTTGAAAAGATCCCATCTACATGATATTCCGTGTTCCTAACATGCTACATGTATGACGGATTCAACAAACATGCATTCCTGAGTTGAGAGCTTGTGGATTACTGATCTTTCATCATCTATAAAAGGAATGTTTTCATCTAGACACATGTACTCATTTTCACAAGCTTACCCTAACACCAGATTCGAATTCGTGCATTTTTCACAGAAAAATACTTCTGGAGCGATTTACACCTAACAGATATGTAATTTAAATGAATTCCATCAACATGGTATTCCGGGTTCCGTACATGCTACATGCAAGTCTGATTCAGCAAACATGCGTTTCTGACTTGTGAGCATGTGGATTACAGATCTTTCATCCACCGAACCACGCATATATACACTTAGAAATATTTTCTCTGGCTTCATTGGTTTTTTCGATCACCAGGTACTAAAATCGGACATATGGAAGTAGAAAAAATGTTGAGCAAATTCTCACCAATACACATGTAATTTACATTTTTTAAATAACCATGGCATTCCGTATTCGGAACATATTTCATGCACAAGGATTCCTCAAACAGGCATTTCTGAGTTGTGAACAAAGGCATGACTGATATTTCAACCACCAAACTAGTTAAATATGCACATTGAAATATTTAATTTGACTTCATAGCTTCTTCCATTCACCAGTTTCAAGAATCACACTTTGATCCCAGAAAAACCCTCGTTGAGTGAATTCTACCCTAGAGAGATGTAATTTGAAAAGATTCCATCTACATGGTATTCCGTGGTCCGAACATGGTACATGAAATACGGATTCGACAAACATGCATTCCTGAGTTGAGAGCATGTGGATTACTGATCTTTCATCCTCTATAAAAGGAATGATTTCATCTAGACACGTGTACTCATTTTCACAAGCTTTCCCTAACACCAGTTTCGAATTCATGCATTTTTCACAGAAAAATAATTCTAGAGCGATTTCCACCTAACAGATATGTAACTTACATTAATTCCATCAACATGGTGTTCCGGGTTCTGTACATGCTACATGCATGATGGATTCGGCAAACATGCGTTTCTGCGTTGTGAGCATGTGGATTACTGAGCTTTCATACACCAAACAAGGCATATATAAACTTAGAAATACTTACTCTGACATCATATGTTTTTTTCAATCACCAGGTTCTAAAATCGGACATTTGGCACCAGAAAACACTCTTTGAGCGAATTCTCACCAACACACATGTAATTTACATTGTTTACATAACCAACGCATTGTGTATTCCGAACATGTTTCATGCAACACGGACTCCTGAAACATGCATTTCTGAGCTGTGAACATGCGCATGACTGATGTTTCAACTACCAAAATATTTACGTATGCACTTTGAAATACTTACTTTCACTTCGTAGCTTCTTTCTATCACCAGTTTCAAGAATCACACTTTGATCCCAGAAAAACCCTCTTGGAGCATAAATTACCGTAGAGATATGTAATTTGAATTGATTCCATCTACATGGAATTCCAATTTCCGTACATGCTACATGCATGACGGATTAGTCAAGCATGCATTCCTGAGATAGGAGCATGTGGATTACTGATTTTTCATCCTCTATATCAGGAATAGTTACATCTAGACACGTGTTCTCATTTTCACAAACTTTCCCTGACACCAGTTTCGAATTCATGCATTTTTCACAGAAAAATATTTCTGGAGCGATTTCCACCTAACAGATATGTAATTTACATGAAATCCATCAACATGCATTCCGGGTTCCGTACATGCTACATGCATGACGGATTCGGCCAACATGAGTTTCTGACTTGTGAGCATGTGGATTACTGATATTTCATCCACCAAACAAGGCATATATACACTTCAAAACATTTACTCTGACTTCATAGGTTTTTTCTATCACCAGATCCTAAAATAGGACATTAGGCACCAGAAAAAACTCTTTGTGCGAATTCTCACCAATACACATGTAATTTACATTGTTTACATAACCATGGCATTCCGTATTCTGAACATGTTTCATGCAACATGGATTCCTCAAACAAGCATTTCTGAGTTGTGAACATGCGCATGACTGATATTTGAACCATAACAGGGTACCTATGCACTTTGAAATATTTACTTTGACTATATAGCTTCTCCTTGTCACCAGTTTCAAGAATCACAATTTGAACCCAGAAAAACCATGTTGGAGCGAATTCTACCCTAGAGATATGTAATTTGAATAGATTCCATCTACATGATATTCCGTGTTCCGTACATGCTACATGCATGACGGATTTGACAAACATGCATTCCAGATTTGAGAGCATGTGGATTACTGATCTTTCATCCTCTGTGAATGGAATGTTTTCATCTAGACACGTGTACTCATTTTCACAAGCTTTCCCTAACACCAGTTTTGAATTCGTGCATTATTCTCAGAAAAATTCTTATGGAGCGATTTCCACCTAACTGATATGTAATTTAGATGATTTCCATCAACATTTCATTCCGGGATCCGGACCTGCTGCATGCATGATGGATTCGGCAAACATGAGTTTCTGACTTGTGAGCATGTGGATTACTGATCTTTCATCCACCAAACAAGGCATATATACACTTAGAAATATTTACTCTGGCTTCATAGGTTTTTTCTATCACCAGGTGTAAAATCAGAGATTTGGCACCAGAAAACTCTCTTTGAGCGAATTCTCACCAACACACATGTAATTTACATTGTTTTCATATCCTTGGCATTCCGTATTCCGAACATGTTTCATGCAACACGGATTCCTCAAACATGCATTTCTGAGTTGTGAACATGCGCATGACTGTTGTTTACACCATAAAAGGTTACCTATGCAGTTTGAAATATTTACTTTGACTTCATTGCTTCTACCTGTCACCAGTATCAAGAATCACACTTTGATCCAAGAAAAACACCCTTGGAGAGAATACTACCCTAGAGCTATGTAATTTGAATTGATTCCATCTAAATGATAATCCGTGTTCCGTGCATGCTACATGCATGACGGATTTGAAAACTTGCATTCCTGAGTTTAGAGCATGTGGATTACTGTTCTTTCATCCTCTATAAAAGGAAGAGTTTCATCTAGACACGTGTACTCATTTTCACAAGCTTCCCCTAACACCATTTTCGAATTTGTGCATTTTTCATAGAAAAATACTTCTGGAGCGATTTCCACCTAATAGATATATAATTTACATGAATTTCATCAACATAGCATTCCAGGATTCGTACATGCTACATGCATGACGGATTCGACATACATCAGTTTCTGAGTTGTGAGCATGTGTATTAGTGTACTTTCACACACCAAACAAGACATATATACACTTAGAAATATTTACTCTGACTTCATAAGTTTTTTCTATACACAGGTTCTAAAATTGAATATTTGGCACCAGAAAACTCTCTTTGAGCGAATTCTCACCAATACACATTTAATTTAAATTGTTTACATAACCATCGCATTCCGTATTACAAGCAAGTTTCATGCAACACGGATTCCTCAAACATGCATTTCTGAGCTGTGGACATGCGCATGACTGATTTTTCAAACATAACAGTGTACACTTGCACTTAGAAATATTTACTTTGTCTTCATTACTTCTCCCTGTCACCAGTTTCAAGAATCGGACTTTGACCCCAGAAAAAACTTCTTGGAGTGAAATCTACCCTAGATATATGTGATTTGAATAGAATCCATCAAAATGACATTCCGGTTTCCGTACATGCTACATGCATGTCGGATTTGAAAAACATGAGTTTCTGAGATGTGAGCATGTGGATTACTGAACTTTCATCCACCAAACAAGGCATATATTCTCTTACAAATATTTACTCTGTCTTCATAGGTTTTTTCTATCACCAGGTTCTAAAATCGGACATTTGGCAAGAGAAAACACTTTGCGCAAATTCTCACCAATACACATATAATTTACATTGTTTACATAAGCATGTCATTCCGTATTCCGAAATTTTCATGCAACACGGATTCCTCAAACATGCATTCCTGAGTTGAGAGCATGTGGATTATTGATCTTTCATCCTCTATAAAAGGAATATTTTCATCTAGACACGTGTACACATTTTCACAAGCTTTCCCTAACACCAGTTCCGAATTCGTGCATTTTTCACAGAAAAATACTTCTGGAGCGATTTCAAAATAATAGATTTGTAATTTACATGAATTATATCCACATGGCATTCCAGGTTCCGTACATGCTCCATGCATGACGGATTCGGCAATCATGCGTTTCTGTGTTGTGAGCACATGGATTACTGACCTTTCATCCACCAAACAAGGCATATATTCACTTAGAAATATTTACTATATCTTCATAGGTTTTTTCTATCACCAGGTTCTAAAATCAGACATTTGGCACCAGAAAAAAAATCTTTGAGCAAATTCCCACCAATACACATGTAATTTACATTGTTTAAATTACCATGGTATTCCGTATTCTGAACATCTTTCATACATCAATGATTCCTCAAACATGCATTTCTGAGTTGTGAATATGCGCATGACTCATGTTTGAACCACCAAAAAAGTTACCTATGCACTTTGGAATATTTACTTTGACTTCATAGCTTCTCCCTTTCACCTGTTTCATGAATCACACTTTTATCCCAGAAAAACACTCTTGGAGCGAATTCGACCCTAGAGATTTTTAATTTGAATAGATTCCATCAACATGATATTCCGTGTTCAGTAAAAGCTACATGCATGACGGATTCGACAAACATGCATTCCTGAGTTGAGAGCATGTGGATTACTGATCTTTCATCCTCTATAAAAGGAAGAGTTTAATCTCGACATCTGTATACATTTTCACAAGCTTTCCCTAACACCATTTTCGAATTTGTGCATTTTTCATAGAAAAATACGTATGAAGCGATTTCCACCTAATAGATATGTAATTTACATGTATTCCATCAACATGGAATTCCGGGATTCGTACATGTTACTTACATGACGGATTCGGCAAACATGCATTTCTGACTTGTGAGCATGTGGATTACAGAACTTTCATCAACCAAACAGGGTATATATACACTTAGAAATATTTACTTTGGCTTCATAGGTTTTTTCGATCACCAGGTTCTAAAAGCGGATATTTGGCACAGGAAAACACTCTTTGCACAAATTCTCACCAATACACATGTAATATACATTGTTTACATAACCATGTCATTCTGTATTCCGAACTTTGCATGCAACATGGATTCCTCAAACATGCATTCCTGAGTTGAGATCATGTGGATTATTGATCTATCATCCTGTATAAAAGGAATATTTTCACCTAGACACGTGTACACATTTTCACAAGCTTTACCTAACACCAGTTTCGAATTCGTGAATTTTTCACAGGAAAATACTTCTGGAGCAATTTCAAACTAATAGATTTGTAACTTACATGAATTGCATCCACATGGCATTCCAGGTTCCGTACATGCTCCATGCATGACGGATTCGGCAAACATGAATTTCTGAGTTGTGAGCACGTGGATTACAGAACTTTCATCAACCAAACAGGGCATATATACACTTAGAAATATTTACTTTGGCTTCATAGGTTTTTTCGATCACCAGTTTCTAAAAGCGGATATTTGGCCCAGGAAATCACTCTTTGCACAAATTCTCACCAATACATATGTAATATATATTGTTTACATAACCATGTCATTCTGTATTCCGAACTTTGCATGCAACATGGATTCCTCAAACATGCATTCCTGAGTTGAGATCATGTGGATTATTGATCTTTCATCCTGTATAAAAGGAATATTTTCATCTAGACACGTGTACACATTTTCACAAGCTTTACCTAACACCAGTTTCGAATTCGTGAATTTTTCACAGGAAAATACTTCTGGAGCAATTTCAAACTAATAGATTTGTAACTTACATGAATTGCATCCACATGACATTCCAGATTCCGTACATGCTCCATGCATGACGGATTTGGCAATCATGTGTTTCTGGCATGTGAGCATGTGGATTACGGACCTTTCATCCACCAAACAAGACATATATACACTTAGAAATATTTACTCTGAATTCATAAGTTTTTTCTATAAGCAGGTTCTAAAATCGAATATTTGGCACCAGAAAACACTCTTTGAGCGAATTCTCACCAATACATATTTAATTTAAATTGTTTACATAACCATCGCATTCCGTATTCCAAGCAAGTTTCATGCAACACGAATTCCTCAAACATGCATTTCTGAGTTGTGAACATGTGCATGACTTATGTTTCAACCATAAAACTGTACCTATGCACTTTGAAATATTTACTATGACTTCATAGCTTCTTCCTATCACCAGTTTCAAGAATCACAATTTGACCGTAGAAAAAATTTCTTGGATCGAAATCTACCCTAGAGGTATGTAATTTGAATAGATTCCTTCAACATGGCATTCCGGTTTCCGTACATGATACATGCATGGAAGGATTCGACAAACATGTGTTTCTGAGTTGTGAGCACGTGGATTACTAACCTTTCACCCACTAAACAAGGCATATATACCCTTAGAAATATTTACTCTGAGTTCATAGATTTTTTCTATCACCCTGTTCTAAAATCAGACATTCGGCACCAGAAAACACTCTTTGAGCGAATTCTCACCAAAACACATTGAATTAACATTGTTTACATAACCATGTCATTCCGTATTCCGAAAATGTTTCATGCATCACGGATAACTCAAACATGCATTTCTTAATTGTGAACATGCCCATGACTCATATTTCAACCACCAGACAATTTACCTATGCACTTTGAAATATTTACTTTGACTTCGTATTTTCTTCCTATCACCAGTTTCAATAATCACAATTTGATCCCAGAAAAAACCTCTTGGAACGAATTCTACCCTAGAAATATGTAATTTGAATAGATTCCATCAACATGATATTCCGTGTTCCATAGATGCTACATGCATGACTGATTCGACAAACATGCATTCCTGAGTTGAGAGCATATGGATTGCTGATTTCATCCTCTATTAATGGAACGATTTGATCCAGACATGTGAACTCATTTTTATAAGCTTTCCCTAACACCAGTTTCAAATTCGTGCATTTTTCACAGAAAAATACTTCTGAACGATTTCCACCTAACAGATATGTAATTTACATGAATTCCGTCAACATGGCATTCCGACATCTGTACATGCTGCATGCATGACGTATTTGGCAAACATGCGTTTCTGAGTTGTGAGCATGTGGATTACAGAACTTTCAACCACCAAACAAGACATATATACACTTACAATATTTACTCTGTCTTCATAGGTTTTTCCTATCACCAGGTTCTTAAATCAGACATTTGGCACCAGAAAACACTCTTTGAGCGAATTCTCACCACTACACATGTAATTTCCTTTGTTTACATAACCATGGCTTTCCGTATTCCGATCATGTTTCATTCAAGATGGATTCCTCAAACATTCATTCCTGAGTTGAGAGCATGTGGATTATTGATCTTTCATCCTGTATAAAAGGAATATTTTCATCTAGACATGTGTACACATTTTCACAAGCTTTACCTAACACCAGTTTTGACTTCGTGCATTTTTTACAGGAAAATACTTCTGGAGCGATTTCAAACTAATAGATTTGTAACTTACATGAATTGCATCCACATGACATTCCAGGTTCCGTACATGCTCCATGCATGACGGATTGGGCAAACATGAATTTCTGAGTTGTGAGCACGTGGATTATTGACCTTTCATCCACCAAACAAGACATATATTCACTTAGAAATAATTACTATGTCTTCAAACGTTATTTCGATCACCAGGTTCTAAAATCGGACATTTGGCAACAGCAAACACTCTTTGAGCATATTCCCACCAATACACATGTAATTTACTTTGTTTACATTACCATGGAATTCCGAATTCTGAACATGTTTCATGCAACAAGGATTCCTTGAACATGCATTTCTGAGTTGTGAAAATGCGCATGACTGCTCTTTCTACCATAAGAGGGTACATATTCACTTTGAAATATTTACTTAGTCTTCATTGCTTCTCCCTGTCACCAGTTTCAAGAAGCACAATTTGACCACAGAAAAACCCTCTTGGCGCGAATTCTGCACTATAGATATGTAATTTGAATAGATTCCATCTACATGATATTCCGTGTTCCATACAAGCTACATGCATGACGGATTTGACAAACATGCATTCCTGAGTTGAGAGCATGTGGATTACTGATATTCATCCTCTATAAAAGGAAGAGTTTCATCTAGACACGTGTACTCATTTTCATAAGCTTCCCTTAACACCAGTTTCCAATTTGTGCATCTTTCATTGAAAAATACTTATGAAGCGATTTCCACCTAATAGATATGCAATTTACATGAATTCCATCAACATGCCATTCCGGGTTTCGTACATGATACAGGCATGACGGATTCGGCAATCATTAGATTCTGACTTGTGAGCATGTGGATTACAGAACTTTCAACCACCAAACAGGGCATATATACACTTAGAATTATTTACTCTGGCTTCATAGGTTTTTTCGATCACCAGGTTCTAAAATCATACATTTGGAAGAAGAAAAATTTTGAGCAAATTCTCAACAATACACATGTAATTTACATTGTTTAAATAACCATGGCATTCCGTATTTGGAACCTGTTTCATGCACAAGGATTCCTCAAACAGGCATTTCTGAGTTGTGAACATGCGCATGACAGATGTTTCAACCACGAAAAAATTTACATATGCACATTGAAATATTTAATTTGACTTCGTAGCTTCTTCCTATCACCAGTTTCAAGAATCACACTTTGATCCCAGAAAAACCCTCTTGGAGTGAATTCTACCCTAGAGAGGTGTAATTTGAAAAAATTCCAGCTACATAATATTCCGTGGTCCGAACATGCTACATGCATGACGGATTCGACAAACATGCATTCCTGAGATGAGAGCATGTGGATTACTGATCTTTCATACTCTATAATAGGAATGTTTTCATCTAGACACGTGTACTCATTTTCACAACCTTTCCCTAACACCAGTTCGAATTCGTGCATTTTTCGCAGAAAAATACTTCTAGAGTGATTTCCACCTAACAGATATGTAATTTACATGAATTCCATCAACATGACATTCCTGGTTCCATACATGCTACATGCATGACGGATTCGGCAAACATGCAATTCTGAGTTGTGAGCACGTGGATTACTTGACTTTCATCCACCAAACAAGGCTTATATACACTTAGAAATATTTACTCTGACTTCATAGGATTTTTCTATCACCAGGTTTTAAAATCGGATATTTGGCACCAGAAAACACTCTTTGAGAGTATTCTAACCAATACACATGTAATTTATATTGTTTACATAACCATGGCATTCTGTATTCTGAACATGTTTCTTGCAACACGGATTGCTCAAACATGCATTTCTGAGATGTGAACATGCGCATGACTGATATTTCAACCATAACACGGTACCTGTGCAGTTTGAAATATTTACTTTGACTTCAAAGCTACTCCCTGTCACCAGTTTCAAGAATCACACTTTGATCCCAGAAAAACCCAATTTGAACGAATTCTGCCCTAGAGATAGGTAATTTGAAAAGGTTCCATGTACATGATATTCCGTTTTCTGAAAATGCTACATGCATGACGGATGTGACAAACATGCATTCCTGAGTTGAGAGAATGTGGATAACTGATCTTTCATCCTCTATAAAAGGAATGATTTCATCTAGTCCCGTGTACACATTTTCACATGCTTTCCCTAACACCAGTTTCTAATTCGTGCATTTTTCACAGAAAAATACTTCTGGAGCGATTTCCACCTAACATATGTAATTTACATGAATTCCATCAACATAGCATTCCAGATTTCGTACATGTTACATGCATGACGGATTCGGCAAACGTGCGTTTCTGAGTTGTGAGCACGTGGATTACTGACATTTCATCCACCAAACAAGGCATATATACACTTAGAAATATTTACTCTTTCTTCATAGGTATTTTCTATCACCAGGTCCTATAATAGGACATTAGGCACCAGAAAAAGCTCTCTGAGCAACTTTTCACTATTACACATGTTATTTACATTGTTTACATAACCATGGCATTCTGTATTCCGAACATGTTTCATGCAACACGTACTCCTGAAACGTGCATTTCTGAGTTGTGAACATGCGCATGACTGATGTTTCAACTCCCAAAATATGTACCTATGCACTTTGAAATATTTGCTTTGACTTCGTATACTGTTCCTATCACCAGTTTCAATAATCACAGTTTGATTCCAGAAAAACTCTCTTGGATCATATTATACCGTAGAGATATGTAATTTGAATTGATTCCATCTACATGGAATTCCGAGTTCCGTACATGCTACATGCATGACGGATTCGACAAACATGCATTCCTGAGTTGAGAGCATGTGGATTACTGATCTTTCATCAACTATAAAGGACTGATTACATTGAGACACGTGTACTCATTTTCACAAGCTTTCCCTAACACCACTTCGAATTCATGCATTTTTCACAGAAAAATACTTCTGGAGCGATTTCCACCTAACAGATTTGTAACTTACATGAATACTTTCAACATGGAATTCCGGGTTCCGTACATGCTACATGCATGACAGATTAGGCAAACATGCATGTCTGAGTTGTTAGCACGTGGATTACTCAACTTTCATCCACCAAACAAGGCTTATGTACACTGAGAAATATTTACTATGGCTTCATATGTCTTTTCTATCACCAGGATCTAAAATCGGACATTTGGAACCAGAAAAACTCTTTGAGGGAATTCTCACCAATACACATGTAATTTACAATGTTTACATAACCATGGCATTCCGTATTGTGATCATGTTTCATGCACAAGGATAGCTCCAACATGAATTTCTGAGTTATGAACATGCACATGACTGTTGTTTCAACCACCAAACAAGTTACCTATGCACTTTGAAATATTTACTGTGACTTCGTATCTTCTTCCTCTGACCTGTTTCAAGAATCACATTTTGACCCCAGAAAAACCCTCTTGGAATGAATTCTACCCTAGAGATATGTAATTTTAATAGATTCCATCAACATGATATTCCCTGTTATGTACATGCTAAATGCATGATGGATTCGACAAACATGCATTCCTGAGTTGTGAGCATATAGATTACTGATCTTTCATTCTCTATAAAAAGAATATTTTCAGCTGGACATGTTCCACATTTGCACAAGCTTTCCCTAACACCAGTTATGAATTCATGCATTTTTCACAGAAAAATTCTTCTGGAGCGATTTCCACCTAACAGATATGTAATTTACATGAATTCCATCAACATGGCATTCCGGGTTCCGTACATGCTACATGTATGAAGGTTTCGGCAGACATGCGTTTCTGTGTTGTGAGCTTGTGGATTCCTGATCTTTCATCCAAAAAACAAGGCTTATATACACTTAGAAATATTTACTTTGACTTCATAGGTTTTTTCTATCACCAGGTTCTAAAATCGGACATTAGGCACCAGAAAACACTCTTTGAGCGAAATCTCACCAATACACATGTAATTTACATTGTGTACATAAGCAAGGCATTCCATATTCCGAACGTTTCATGCAACATGGTTTCCTCAAACATGCATTTCTCTGTTGTGATCATTCGCATGACTCAAGTTTCAACCAGCAAACAAGTTACCAATGCACTTTGAAATATTTACTTTGACTTGTTATCTTCTTTCTATCACCAGTTTCAAGAATCACACTTTGATTCCAGAAAAACACTCTTGGAACATATTCTACCCTAGAGATATTTAATTTGAATAGATTCCATCTAAATTGAATTCCTTGTTCCGTACATGCTACATACATGACGGATTAGACAAACATGCATTCCTGATTTGAGAGCATGTGGATTACTGATCATCATCCTCTATAAAAGGAATGTTTTCATCTAGACACGTGTACTCATTTTCACAAGCTTTCCCTAACACCAGTTTCGAATTCTTGCTTTTTTCACAGAAAAATACTTCTGGAGCTATTTCAACCTAACAGATATGTAATTAACATGAATTCCATCAACATGGCATTCCGGGTTCCGTACATGCTACATGCATGACGGATTCGGCAAACATGCGTTTCTGAGTTGTGAGCACGTGGATTACAGATCTTTCATCCACCAAACAAGGCATATATAGACTTAGTAATATTTACTCTGGCTTCATAGATTTTTTCTATCAACAGTTTCTAAAACCGGACATTTGGCACAGGAAAACACTCTTTGCACAAATATTCACCAATACACATGTAATATACATTGTTTAAATTACCATGTCATTGCGTATTCCGAACATTTCATGCAACACGGATTCCTCAAACATTCATTCCTGAGTTGAGAGCATGTGGATTATTGATCTTTCATCCTGTATAAAAGGAATATTTTCATCTAGACATGTGTACCCATTTTCACAAGTTTACCCAACAGCAGTTTCGAATTCGTGCATTTTTCACAGGAAAATACTTCTGGAGCGATTTCAAACTAATAGATTTGTAACTTACATGAATTGCATCCACATGAAATTCCAGGTTCCGTACATGCTCCATGTATTACGGATTCGGCAAACATGAATTTCTGAGTTGTGAGCACGTGGATTACTGACCTTTCATCCACCAAACAAGGCATATATTCACTTAGAAATAATTACTATGTCTTCAAAGGTAATTTCGATCACCAGGTTCTAAAATCTTACATTTGGCACCAGCAAACACTCTTTGAGCATATTCCCACCAATACAAATGTAATTTACTTTGTTTACATTACCATGGAATTCCGAATTCTGAACATGTTTCATGCAACAAGGATTCCTTGTACATGAATTTCTGAGTTGTGAAAATGCGCATGACTGCTCTTTCTACCATAAGAGGGTACTTATTCACTTTGAAATATTTACTTAGACTTCATTGCTTCTCCCTTTCACCAGATTCAAGAATCACAATTTGACCACAGAAAAACCCTCTTGGCGTGAATTCTACACTAGAGATATGTAATTTTAATAGATTCCATCTACATGATATTCCGTGTTCCGTACAAGCTACATGCATGACGGATTTGAGAAACATGCATTCCTGAGTTGAGAGCATGTGGATTACTGATCTTTCATCCTCTATAAAAGGAAGAGTTTCATTTAGACACGTGTACTCATTTTCATAAGGTTCCCTTAACACCAGTTTCCAATTTGTGCATTTTTCATTGAAAAATACTTATGAAGCAATTTCCACCTAATAGATATTTAATTTACATGAATTCCATCAACATGCCATTCCGGGTTTCGTACATGATACAGGCATGACGGATTCGGCAATCATTAGTTTCTGACTTGTGAGCATGTGGATTACAGAACTTTCAACCACGAAACAGGGCATATATACACTTAGAATTATTTACTCTGGCTTCATAGGTTTTTTCTAACACCAGGTCCTATAATAGGACATAAGGCACCAGAAAAAACTCTCTGAGCGAATTCTCACCAATACAAATGTAATTTACATTGTTTACATAACCATGGCATTCTGTATTCCTAACATGTTTCATGCAACACGTACTCTTGAAACATACATTTCTGAATTGTGAACATGCGCATGACTGATGTTTCAACTCCCAAAATATGTACCTATGCACTTTGAATTATTTACTTTTACTTCGTATACTCTTCCTATCACCAGGTTCAATAATCACACTTTGATCCCAGAAAAACTCTCTTGAATCATATTATACCGTAGAGATATGTAATTTGATTTGATTCCATCTACATGGAATTCCGAGTTCCATACATGCTACATGCATGACGGACTCGACAAACATGCATTTCTGAGTTGAGAGCATGTGGATTACTGATCTTTCATCAACTATCAAAGGACTGTTTACATCGAGACACGTGTACTCATTTTGACAAGCTTTCCCTAACACCACTTCGAATTCGTGCATTTTTCACAGAAAAATACTTCTGGAGCGATTTCCACCTAACAGATTTGTAATTTACATGAATTCCATCAACATGGCATTCCGGGTTCCGTACATGCTACATGTATGACGGTTTCGGCAATCATGCGTTTCTGAGTTGTGAGCATGTGGATTACTGACCTTTCATCCACCAAAAAAGGCTTATATACACTTAGAAATATTTACTTTGACTTCATAGGTTTTTTCTCTCACCAGGTTCTAAAATCGGACATTAGGCACCAGAAAACACTCTTTGAGCGAATTCTCAACAATACAAATGTAATTTACATTGTTTACATAACCAGGGCATTCCACATTCCGAACATGTTTCATGCAACACGGATTCCTTAAACATACATTCTGAGCTGTGAACATGCGCATGACTGATGTTTCAAACATAACAGGGTACATATGCACTTAGAAATATTTACTTTGACTTCATTAATTCTATCTTTCACCAGTTTCAAGAATCAGACTTTGACCCCAGAAAAACCTTCTTGGAGCAAAATCTACCCTAGATATATGTGATTTGAATAGAATCCATCAAAATTACATTCCGGTTTCCGTACATGATACATGCATGTCAGATTTGACAAACATGAGTTTCTGAGATGTGAGCATGTGGATTACTGACCTTTCATCCACCAAACAAGGCATATATTCTCTTACAAATATTTCCTCTGTCTTCATAGGTTTTTTCTATCCCCAGGTTCTAAAATCGGACATTTGGCTAGAGAAAACCCTTTGCGCAAATTCTCACCAATACACATGTAATTTACATTGTTTACATAAGCATGTCATTCCGTATTCCGAAATTTTCATGCAACACGGATTCCTCAAACATGCATTCCTGAGTTGTGAGCATGTGGATTATTGATCTTTCATCCTCTATAAAAGGAATATTTTCATCTAGACACGTGTACACATTTTCACAAGCTTTCCCTAATACCAGTTCCGAATTCGTGCATTTTTCACAGAAAAATAATTCTGGAGCGATTTCAAAATAATAGATTTGTAATTTACATGAATTGCATCCACATGGCATTCCAGGTTCCGTACATGCTCCATGCATGACGGATTCGGCAAACATGCGTTTCTGAGTTGTGAGCACATGGATTACTGACCTTTCATCCACCAAACAAGGCATATATACACTTAGAAATATTTACTATATCTTCATAGGTTTTTTCTATCACCAGGTTCTAAAATCGGACATTTGGCACCAGAAAACACTCTTTGAGCAAATTCCCACCAATACACATTTAATTTACATTGTTTACATTACCATGGAATTCCGTATTCTGAACATGTTTCATGCAACACGGATTCTTCAAACATGCATTTTGAGTTGTGAACATGCGCATGACTCATGTTTCAAGCAGCAAACAACTTACCAATGCACTTTGAAATATTTACTTTGACTTCGTAACTTCTTCCTATCACCAGTTTCAAGAATCACACTTTGATCCAGAAAAACCCTCTTGGAGCACATTCTACCCTAGAGGTATATAATTTGAATAGATTCCATCTAAATTAAATTACGTGTTCCGTACAAGCTACATGCATGACGGATTAGACAAATATGCATTCCTGAGTTGAGAGCATGTGGAATACTGATCTTTCATCCTCTATAAAAGGAACGTTTTCATCTAGACACGTGTACTCATTTTCACAGGCTTTCCCAAACACCAGTTTCGAATCTTGCTTTTTTCACAGAAAAATACTTCTGGACCGACTTCAACCTAACACGTATGTAATTAACATGAATTCCATCAACATGGCATTCCGGGTTCCGTACATGCTACATGCATGACGGATTTGGCAAACATGCATTTCTGAGTTGTGAGCACGTGGATTATCGATCTTTCATCCACCAAACAAGGCATATATAGACTTAGAAATATTTACTCTGACTTCATAGATTTTTTCTATCACCAGGTTTTAAATCGGATATTTGGCACCTTAAAACACTCTTTGAGCGAATTCTCACCAATACACATGTAATTAACATTATTTACATAACCATGGCATTCCGTATTCTGAACAGGTTTCATGCAACACGGATTCCTCAAACATGCATTTCTGAGTTGTGAACATGCGCATGACTGATGTTTCAACCATAACAGGGTACCCATGCAGTTTGAAATATTTACTTTGACTTCATTGCTTCTCCCTGTCACCAGTATCAAGAATCACACTTTGATCCAAGGAAAACTCCCTAGGAGCGAATACTACCCTAGAGCTATGTAATTTGAATTGATTCCATCTAAATGATATTCCGTGTTCCGTACATGCTACATGCATGACGGATTTGAAAACATGCATTCCTGAGTTGAGAGCATGTGGATTACTGATCTTTCATCCTCTATAAAAGGAAGAGTTTCATCTAGGCACGTGCACCCATTTTCACAAGCTTCCCCTAACACCATTTTCGAATTTGTGCATTTTTCATAGAAAAATACTTCTGGAGCGATTTCCACCTAATAGATATATAATTTACATGAATTCCATCAACATAGCATTCAGGGTTTCGTACATGCTACATGCATGATGGATTCGAAATACATCAGTTTCTGAGTTGTGAGCATGTGTATTAGTGAACTTTCACCCACCAAACAAGACATATACACACTTAGAAATATTTACTCTGACTTCATAAGTTTTTACTATAAGCAGGTTCTAAAATCGGACATATGGCACCAGAAAACACTCTTTGAGCGAATTCTCACCAATACACATTTAATTTAAATTGTTTACATAACTATCGCATTCCGTATTCCAAGCAAGATTCATGCAACACGGATTCCTCAAACAAGCATTTCTGAGTTGTGAACATACGCATGACTCATGTTTCAACCATAACAGTGTACAAATGCACTTTGAAATATTAAATATGTCTTCGTAGGTTCTTCCTATCACCAATTTCAAGAATCACAATTTGACCCCAGAAAAACTTTCTTGGAGCGAAATCTACCCTAGAGATATGTAATTTGAATAGATTTCATCAACATGGCATTCCAGTTTCCGTACATGATACATGCTTGAAGGATTCGACAAACATGCGTTTCTGAGTTGTGAGCATGTGGATTGCTGATTTCATCCTCTATAAAAGGAATATTTTCAGCTAGACACGTGTACACATTTTCACAAGCTTTCCCTAACAACAGTTTCAAATTCGTGCATTTTTCACAGAAAAATACTTGTGAAGCGATTTCCACCTAACAGATATGTAATTTACATGAATTCCATCAACGTGGCATTCCGGGTTTCGTACATGCTATGTGCATGATGGATTCGGCAAACATGCGTTTCTGAGTTGTGAGCACGTGGATTACTGATCTTTCATCCACCAAACAAGGCATATATACACTTAGAAATATTTACTCTGACTTCATAGGTTTTTTTTCTATCACCAGGTTCTAAAATCGGACATTAGGCACCAGAAATCTCTCTTTGAGCGAATTCTCAAAAATACACATGTAATTTACATTGTTTACATAACCATGGCATTCCGTATTCGGAACACGTTTCATGTACAATGATTCCTCAAATATGCATTTCTGAGTTGTGAACATGTGCATAGATGATGTTTCAACCACCAAACAAGTTACCTATGCACATTGAAATATTTATTTTGACTTTGTATCTTCTTCCTATCACCAGTTTCAAGAATCACACTTTGATGCCAGAAAAACTCTCTTGGAGCGAATTCTACCGTAGAGATATGTAATTTGAATAGATTCCATCAAAATGATATTCCCTATTATGTACATGCTACATGCATGATGAATTCGACAAACATGCATTCCTGAGTTGTGAGCATGTGGATTTCTGATCTTTCATTCTCTATAAAGAATATATTCAGCTGGACCTGTGTCCACATTTTCTTAAGCTTTCCCTAACACCAGTTACGAATTCATGCATTTTTCACAGAAAAATACTTCTGGAGCGATTTCCACCTAACAGATATGTAATTTACATGAATTCCATCTACATGGCATTCCGGGTTCCGTACATGCTACATGTATGACGGTTTCGGCAATCATGCGTTTCTGAGTTGTGAGCATGTGGATTACTGACCTTTCATCCACCAAACAAGGCTTATATACACTTAGAAATATTTACTTTGACTTCATAGGTTTTTTCTATCACCAGGTTCTAAAATCGGACATTAGGCACCAGAAAACACTCTTTGAGCGAATTCTCACCAATAAACATGTAATTTACATTGTTTACATAAACAGGGCATTCCGCATTCCGAACATGTTTCATGCAACACGGATTCCTTAAATATGCATTTCTGAGCTGTGAACATGCGCATGACTGCTATTTCAAACATAACAGGGTACATATGCACTTAGAAATATTTACTTGGACTTCATTATTTCTCCCTTTTACCAGTTTCAAGAATCAGACTTTGACCCCAGAAAAACCTTCTTGGAGCGAAATCTACCCTAGATATATGTGATGTGAATAGAATCCATCAAAATGGCATACCCGTTTCCGTACATGATACATGCATGTCTGATTTGACAAACATGAGTTTCTGAGATGTGAGCATGTGGATTACTGACCTTTCATCCACCAAACAAGGCATATATTCTCTTACAAATATTTCCTCTGTCTTCATAGGTTTTTTCTATCACCAGATTCTAAAATCGGACATTTGGCACCAGAAAACACTCTTTGAGCATATTCCCACCAATACACATGTAATTTACATTGTTTACATAACCAGGGCATTCCGTATTCCGAACGTTACATGCAAAACGGATTCCTCAAACATGCATGTCAGTGTTGGGATCATTCGCATGACTCAAGTTTCAACCAGAAAACAAGTTACCAATGCACTTTGAAATATTTACTTTGACTTCTTATCTTCTTCCTATCACCAGTTTCAAGAATCACACATTGATTCCAGAAAAAACCTCTTGGAGCATATTCTACCCAAGAGATATATAATTTGAATAGATTCAATCTACATGATATTCCGCGTTTCGAACATGTTGCATGCATGATGGATTCGACAAGCATGCATTCCTGAGTTGAGAGCATGTGGATTACTGACCTTTCATCCTCTATAGAAGGATTCTTTTCATCTAGACACGTGTACACTTTTTCACAAGCTTTACATAACACCAGTTTCTAATTCATGCATCTATCACAGAAAAATACTTCTGGAGCTATTTCCACCAAACAGATATGTAATTTACATGAATTCCATCAACATGGCATTCCGGATTCCGTACATGCTTCATGCATGATGGATTCGGCAAACATGCGTTTCTGAGTTGTGAGCACGTGGTTTACTGACCTTTCATCCACCAAACAAGGAATATATACACTTGGAAATATTTACTCTGACTTCATAGGTTTTTTCTATCACCAGGTGTAAAATCAGAGATTTGGCACCAGAAAACTCTCTTTGAGCGAATTCTCACCAACACACATGTAATTTACATTGTTTTCATAACCATGGCATTCCGTATTCCGAACATATTTCATGCAACACGGATTCCTCAAACATGCATTTCTGAGCTGTGAACATGCGCATAAATGATGTTTACATCATAAAAGGGTACCTATGCAGTTTGAAATATTTACTTTGACTTCATTGCTTCTCCCTGTCACCAGTATCAAGAATCACACTTTGATCCAAGAAAAACAACCTTGGAGCGAATTCTACCCTTGAGCTATGTAATTTGAATTGATTCCATCTAAATGATATTCCGTGTTCCGTACATGCTACATGCATGACGGATTTGAAAACATGCATTCCTGAGTTGAGAGCATGTGGATTACTGATCTTTCATCCTCTATAAAAGGAAGAATTTCATCTAGACACGTGTACTCATTTTCACAAGCTTCCCCTAACACCATTTTCGAATTTGTGCATTTTTCGTAGAAAAATACTTTTGGAGCAATTTCCACCTAATAGATATATAATTTACATGAATTCCATCAACATAGCGTTCCGGGTTTCGTACATGCTACATGCATGACGGATTCGACATACATCAGTTTCTGAGTTGTGAGCATGTGTATTAGTGAACTTTCATCCACCAAACAAGACATATATACACTTAGAAATATTTACTCTGACCTCATAAGTTTTTTCTGTAATCAGGTTCTAAAATCGAATATTTGGCACCAGAAAACACTCTTTGAGCGAATTCTCACCAATACACATTTAATTTAAATTGCTTACATAACCATCGCATTCCGTATTCCAAGCAAGATTCATGCACCACGGATTCCTCAAACAAGCATTTCTGAGTTGTGAACATGCGCATGACTTATGTTTCAACCTTAACAGTGTAGCTATGCACTTCAAATATTTACTATGACTTCGTAGATTCTTCCTATCACCAGTTTCAAGAATCACAATTTGACCCCAGAAAAACTTTCTTGGAGCGAAATCTACCCTAGAGAAATGTAATTTGAATAGATTTCATCAACATGGCATTCCGGTTTCCGTACATGATACATGCATGAAGGATTCAACAAACATGCGTTTCTGAGTTGTGAGCACGTGGATACTGTCCTTTCATCCACCAAACAAGGCATATATACCCTAAGAAATATTTACTCTGAGTTCATAGATTTTTTCTATCACCCGGTTCTAAAATAGGACATTTGGCACCAGAAAACACTCTTTGAGCGAATTCTCACCAAAACACATGTAATTAACATTGTTTACATAACCATGGCATTCGGTATTCCGAACATGTTTCCTGCATCACGGATACCTCAAACATGCATTTCTGAATTGTGAACATGTGCATGACTCATATTTCAACCACCAAACATCTTACCTATGCACTTTGAAATATTGACTTTGACTTCGTATTTTCTTCCTATCACCAGTTTCAAGAATCACACTTTGATTCCAGAAAAACCCTCTTGGAACGAATTCTACCCTAGAGATATATAATGTGAATAGATTCCATCAACATGATATTCCGTGTTCCGTACATGCTACATGCATGACTGATTCGACAAACATGCATTCCTGAGTTGAGAGCATGTTGATTGCTGATTTCATCCTCTATAAAAGGAATATTTTCAGCTAGACACGTGTACACATTTTCACAAGCTTTCCCTAACAACAGTTTCGAATTCGTGCATTTTTCACAGAAAAATACTTGTGAAGCGATTTCCACCTAAAAGATATGTAATTTACATGAATTCCATCAACGTGGCATTCCGGGTTTTTACATGTTACGTGCATGATGGATTCGGCAAACATGCGTTTCTGAGTTGTGAGCACGTGGATTACTGATCTTTCATCCACCAAACAAGGCATATATACACTTAGAATTATTTACTCTGACTTCATAGGTTTTTTTCTATCACCAGGTTCTAAAATCGGACATTAGGCACCAGAAAACACTCTTTGAGCGAATTCTCACCAATAAACATGTAATTTACATTGTTTACATAACCATGGCATTCCGTATTCGGAACATGTTTCATGCACAAGGATTCCTCAAACATGCATTTCTGAGTTGTGAAGATGTGCATATATGATGTTTCAACCACCAAACAAGTTACCTATGGACATTGAAATATTTATTTTGACTTTGTATCTTCTTCCTATCACCAGTTTCAAGAATCACACTTTGATGCCAGAAAAACTCTCTTGGAGCGAATTCTACCCTAGAGATATGTAATTTGAATAGATTCCATCAACATGATATTCCCTATTATGTACATGCTACAGGCATGATGAATTCGATAAACATGCATTCCTTAGTTGTGAGCATGTGGATTACTGATCTTTCATTCTCTATAAAAGAATATATTCAGCTGGACCTGTGTCCACATTTTCTTAAGCTTTCCCTAACACCAGTTACGAATTCATGCATTTTTCACAGAAAAATACTTCTGCACGATTTCCACCTAACAGATATGTAATTTACATGAATTCCATCAACATGGCATTCCGGGTTCCGTACATGCTACATGTATGACGGTTTCGGCAATCATGCGTTTCTGAGTTGTGAGCATGTGGATTACTGACCTTTCATCCACCAAACAAGGCTTATATACACTTAGAAATATTTACTTTGACTTCATAGGTTTTTTCTATCACCAGGTTCTAAAATCGGACATTAGGCACCAGAAAACCCTCTTTGAGCGAATTCTCACCAATAAACATGTAATTTATATTGTTTACATAACCAGGGCTTTCCGCATTCCTAACATGTTTCATGCAACACGGATTCCTTAAACATGCATTTCTGAGCTGTGAACATGCCCATGACTGATGTTTCAAACATAACAGGGTACATATGCACTTAGAAATATTTACTTGGACTTCATTACTTCTCTCTTTCACCAGTTTCAAGAATCAGACTTTGACCCCAGAAAAACATTCTTGGAGCGAAATCTACCCTAGATATATGTGATGTGAATAGAATCCATCAAAATTGCATTCCGGTTTCCGTACATGCTACATGCATGTCAGATTTGACAAACATGAGTTTCTGAGATGTGAGCATGTGGATTACTGACCTTTCATCCACCAAACAAGGCATATATTCTCTTACAAATATTTCCTCTGTCTTCATAGTTTTTTTCTATCACCAGGTTCTAAAATCGGACATTTGGCACCAGAAAACACTCTTTGAGCATATTCCCACCAATACACATGTAATTTACATTGTTTACATAACCAGGGCATTCCGTATTCCGAACGTTACATGCAAAACGGATTCCTCAAACATGCATGTCAGTGTTGGGATCATTCGCATGACTCAAGTTTCAACCAGAAAACAAGTTACCAATGCACTTTGAAATATTTACTTTGACTTCTTATCTTCTTCCTATCACCAGTTTCAAGAATCACACATTGATTCCAGAAAAAAACCTCTTGGAGCATATTCTACCCAAGAGAAATATAATTTGAATAGATTCAATCTACATGATATTCCGCGTTTCGAACATGTTGCATGCATGACGGATTCGACAAACATGCATTCCTGAGTTGAGAGCATGTGGATTACTGTTCTTTCATCCTCTATAAAATGATTGTTTTCATCTAGACACGTGTACTCTTTCTCACAAGCTTTACATAACACCAGTTTCTAATTCGTGCATCTATCACAGAAAAATACTTCTGGAGCTATTTCCAACAAACAGATATGTAATTTACATGAATTCCATCAACATGGCATTCCGGATTCCGTACATGCTTCATGCATGATGGATTCGGCAAACATGCGTTTCTGAGTTGTGAGCACGTGGTTTACTGACCTTTCATCCACCAAACAAGGAATATATACACTTAGAAATATTAACTCTGACTTCATAGGTTTTTTCTATCACCAGGTGTAAAATCAGAGATTTGGCACCAGAAAACACTCTTTGAGCGAATTCTCACCAACACACATGTAATTTACATTGTTTTCATAACCATGGCATTCCGTATTCCGAACAAGTTTCATGCAACACGGATTCCTCAAACATGCATTTCTGAGCTGTGAACATGCGCATGACTGATGTTTACACCATAAAAGGGTACCTATGCAGTTTGAAATATTTACTTTGACTTCATTGCTTCTCCCTGTCACCAGTATCAAGAATCACACTTTGATCCAAGTAAAACAACCTTGGAGCGAATAATACCCTAGAGCTATGTAATTTGAATTGATTCCATCTAAATGATATTCTGTGTTCCGTACATGCTACATGCATGACGGATTTGAAAACATACATTCCTGAGTTGAGAGCATGTGGATTACTGATTTTTCATCCTCTATAAAAGGAAGAATTTCATCTACACACGTGTACTCATTTTCACAAGCTTCCCCTAACACCATTTTCGAATTTGTGCATTTTTCATAGAAAAATACTTTTGGAGCAATTTCCACCTAATAGATATATAATTTACATGAATTCCATCAACATAGAATTCCGGGTTTCGTACATGCTACATGCATGACGGATTCGACATACATCAGTTTCTGAGTTGTGAGCATGTGTATTAGTGAACTTTCATCCAACAAACAAGACATATATACACTTAGAAATATTTACTCTGACCTCATAAGTTTTTTCTATAATCAGGTTCTAAAATCGAATATTTGGCACCAGAAAACACTCTTTGAGCGAATTCTCACCAATACACATTTAATTTAAATTGCTTACATAACCATCGCATTCCGTATTCCAAGCAAGATTCATGCACCACGGATTCCTCAAACAAGCATTTCTGAGTTGTGAACATGCGCATGACTTATGTTTCAACCTTAACAGTGTAGCTATGCACTTCAAATATTTACTATGACTTCGTAGATTCTTCCTATCTCCAGTTTCAAGAATCACAATTTGACCCCAGAAAAATTTTCTTGGAGCGAAATCTACCCTAGAGAAATGTAATTTGAATAGATTTCATCAACATGGCATTCCGGTTTCCGTACATGATACATGCATGAAGGATTCAACAAACATGCGTTTCTGAGTTGTGAGCACGTGGATACTGTCCTTTCATCCACCAAACAAGGCATATATACCCTTAGAAATATTTACTCTGAGTTCATAGATTTTTTCTATCACCCGGTTCTAAAATCGGACATTTGGCACCAGAAAACACTCTTTGAGCGAATTCTCACCAAAACACATGTAATTAACATTGTTTACATAACCATGGCATTCGGTATTCCGAACATGTTTCCTGCATCACGGATACCTCAAACATGCATTTCTGAATTGTGAACATGTGCATGACTCATATTTCAACCACCAAACATCTTACCTATGCACTTTGAAATATTGACTTTGACTTCGTATTTTCTTCCTATCACCAGTTTCAAGAATCACACTTTGATTCCAGAAAAACCCTCTTGGAACGAATTCTACCCTAGAGATATATAATGTGAATAGATTCCATCAACATGATATTCCGTGTTCCGTACATGCTACATGCATGACTGATTCGACAAACATGCATTCCTGAGTTGAGAGCATGTGGATTGCTGATTTCATCCTCTATAAAAGGAATATTTTCAGCTAGACACGTGTACACATTTTCACAAGCTTTCCCTAACAACAGTTTCGAATTCGTGCATTTTTCACAGAAAAATACTTGTGAAGCGATTTCCACCTAAAAGATATGTAATTTACATGAATTCCATCAACGTGGCATTCCGGGTTTTTACATGTTACGTGCATGATGGATTCGGCAAACATGCGTTTCTGAGTTGTGAGCACGTGGATTACTGATCTTTCATCCACCAAACAAGGCATATATACACTTAGAATTATTTACTCTGACTTCATAGGTTTTTTTCTATCACCAGGTTCTAAAATCGGACATTAGGCACCAGAAAACACTCTTTGAGCGAATTCTCACCAATAAACATGTAATTTACATTGTTTACATAACCATGGCATTCCGTATTCGGAACATGTTTCATGCACAAGGATTCCTCAAACATGCATTTCTGAGTTGTGAAGATGTGCATATATGATGTTTCAACCACCAAACAAGTTACCTATGCACATTGAAATATTTATTTTGACTTTGTATCTTCTTCCTATCACCAGTTTCAAGAATCACACTTTGATGCCAGAAAAACTCTCTTGGAGCGAATTCTACCCTAGAGATATGTAATTTGAATAGATTCCATCAACATGATATTCCCTATTATGTACATGCTACAGGCATGATGAATTCGAGAAACATGCATTCCTTAGTTGTGAGCATGTGGATTACTGATCTTTCATTCTCTATAAAAGAATATATTCAGCTGGACCTGTGTCCACATTTTCTTAAGCTTTCCCTAACACCAGTTACGAATTCATGCATTTTTCACAGAAAAATACTTCTGCACGATTTCCACCTAACAGATATGTAATTTACATGAATTCCATCAACATGGCATTCCGGGTTCCGTACATGCTACATGTATGACGGTTTCGGCAATCATGCGTTTCTGAGTTGTGAGCATGTGGATTACTGACCTTTCATCCACCAAACAAGGCTTATATACACTTAGAAATATTTACTTTGACTTCATAGGTTTTTTCTATCACCAGGTTCTAAAATCGGACATTAGGCACCAGAAAACCCTCTTTGAGCGAATTCTCACCAATAAACATGTAATTTATATTGTTTACATAACCAGGGCTTTCCGCATTCCTAACATGTTTCATGCAACACGGATTCCTTAAACATGCATTTCTGAGCTGTGAACATGCCCATGACTGATGTTTCAAACATAACAGGGTACATATGCACTTAGAAATATTTACTTGGACTTCATTACTTCCCTCTTTCACCAGTTTCAAGAATCAGACTTTGACCCCAGAAAAACATTCTTGGAGCGAAATCTACCCTAGATATATGTGATGTGAATAGAATCCATCAAAATTGCATTCCGGTTTCCGTACATGCTACATGCATGTCAGATTTGACAAACATGAGTTTCTGAGATGTGAGCATGTGGATTACTGACCTTTCATCCACCAAACAAGGCATATATTCTCTTACAAATATTTCCTCTGTCTTCATAGTTTTTTTCTATCACCAGGTTCTAAAATCGGACATTTGGCACCAGAAAACACTCTTTGAGCATATTCCCACCAATACACATGTAATTTACATTGTTTACATAACCAGGGCATTCCGTATTCCGAACGTTACATGCAAAACGGATTCCTCAAACATGCATGTCAGTGTTGGGATCATTCGCATGACTCAAGTTTCAACCAGAAAACAAGTTACCAATGCACTTTGAAATATTTACTTTGACTTCTTATCTTCTTCCTATCACCAGTTTCAAGAATCACACATTGATTCCAGAAAAAACCTCTTGGAGCATATTCTACCCAAGAGATATATAATTTGAATAGATTCAATCTACATGATATTCCGCGTTTCGAACATGTTGCATGCATGATGGATTCGACAAGCATGCATTCCTGAGTTGAGAGCATGTGGATTACTGACCTTTCATCCTCTATAGAAGGATTCTTTTCATCTAGACACGTGTACACTTTTTCACAAGCTTTACATAACACCAGTTTCTAATTCGTGCATCTATCACAGAAAAATACTTCTGGAGCTATTTCCACCAAACTGATATGTAATTTACATGAATTCCATCAACATGGCATTCCGGATTCCGTACATGCTTCATGCATGATGGATTCGGCAAACATGCGTTTCTGAGTTGTGAGCACGTGTTTTACTGACCTTTCATCCACCAAACAAGGAATATATACACTTGGAAATATTTACTCTGACTTCATAGGTTTTTTCTATCACCAGGTGTAAAATCAGAGATTTGGCACCAGAAAACTCTCTTTGAGCGAATTCTCACCAACACACATGTAATTTACATTGTTTTCATAACCATGGCATTCCGTATTCCGAACATATTTCATGCAACACGGATTCCTCAAACATGCATTTCTGAGCTGTGAACATGCGCATAAATGATGTTTACACCATAAAAGGGTACCTATGCAGTTTGAAATATTTACTTTGACTTCATTGCTTCTCCCTGTCACCAGTATCAAGAATCACACTTTGATCCAAGAAAAACAACCTTGGAGCGAATTCTACCCTTGAGCTATGTAATTTGAATTGATTCCATCTAAATGATATTCCGTGTTCCGTACATGCTACATGCATGACGGATTTGAACACATGCATTCCTGAGTTGAGAGCATGTGGATTACTGATCTTTCATCCTCTATAAAAGGAAGAATTTCATCTAGACACGTGTACTCATTTTCACAAGCTTCCCCTAACACCATTTTCGAATTTGTGCATTTTTCGTAGAAAAATACTTTTGGAGCAATTTCCACCTAATAGATATATAATTTACATGAATTCCATCAACATAGCGTTCCGGGTTTCGTACATGCTACATGCATGACGGATTCGACATACATCAGTTTCTGAGTTGTGAGCATGTGTATTAGTGAACTTTCATCCACCAAACAAGACATATATACACTTAGAAATATTTACTCTGACCTCATAAGTTTTTTCTGTAATCAGGTTCTAAAATCGAATATTTGGCACCAGAAAACACTCTTTGAGCGAATTCTCACCAATACACATTTAATTTAAATTGCTTACATAACCATCGCATTCCGTATTCCAAGCAAGATTCATGCACCACGGATTCCTCAAACAAGCATTTCTGAGTTGTGAACATGCGCATGACTTATGTTTCAACCTTAACAGTGTAGCTATGCACTTCAAATATTTACTATGACTTCGTAGATTCTTCCTATCACCAGTTTCAAGAATCACAATTTGACCCCAGAAAAACTTTCTTGGAGCGAAATCTACCCTAGAGAAATGTAATTTGAATAGATTTCATCAACATGGCATTCCGGTTTCCGTACATGATACATGCATGAAGGATTCAACAAACATGCGTTTCTGAGTTGTGAGCACGTGGATACTGTCCTTTCATCCACCAAACAAGGCATATATACCCTAAGAAATATTTACTCTGAGTTCATAGATTTTTTCTATCACCCGGTTCTAAAATAGGACATTTGGCACCAGAAAACACTCTTTGAGCGAATTCTCACCAAAACACATGTAATTAACATTGTTTACATAACCATGGCATTCGGTATTCCGAACATGTTTCCTGCATCACGGATACCTCAAACATGCATTTCTGAATTGTGAACATGTGCATGACTCATATTTCAACCACCAAACATCTTACCTATGCACTTTGAAATATTGACTTTGACTTCGTATTTTCTTCCTATCACCAGTTTCAAGAATCACACTTTGATTCCAGAAAAACCCTCTTGGAACGAATTCTACCCTAGAGATATATAATGTGAATAGATTCCATCAACATGATATTCCGTGTTCCGTACATGCTACATGCATGACTGATTCGACAAACATGCATTCCTGAGTTGAGAGCATGTGGATTGCTGATTTCATCCTCTATAAAAGGAATATTTTCAGCTAGACACGTGTACACATTTTCACAAGCTTTCCCTAACAACAGTTTCGAATTCGTGCATTTTTCACAGAAAAATACTTGTGAAGCGATTTCCACCTAAAAGATATGTAATTTACATGAATTCCATCAACGTGGCATTCCGGGTTTTTACATGTTACGTGCATGATGGATTCGGCAAACATGCGTTTCTGAGTTGTGAGCACGTGGATTACTGATCTTTCATCCACCAAACAAGGCATATATACACTTAGAATTATTTACTCTGACTTCATAGGTTTTTTTCTATCACCAGGTTCTAAAATCGGACATTAGGCACCAGAAAACACTCTTTGAGCGAATTCTCACCAATAAACATGTAATTTACATTGTTTACATAACCATGGCATTCCGTATTCGGAACATGTTTCATGCACAAGGATTCCTCAAACATGCATTTCTGAGTTGTGAAGATGTGCATATATGATGTTTCAACCACCAAACAAGTTACCTATGCACATTGAAATATTTATTTTGACTTTGTATCTTCTTCCTATCACCAGTTTCAAGAATCACACTTTGATGCCAGAAAAACTCTCTTGGAGCGAATTCTACCCTAGAGATATGTAATTTGAATAGATTCCATCAACATGATATTCCCTATTATGTACATGCTACAGGCATGATGAATTCGATAAACATGCATTCCTTAGTTGTGAGCATGTGGATTACTGATCTTTCATTCTCTATAAAAGAATATATTCAGCTGGACCTGTGTCCACATTTTCTTAAGCTTTCCCTAACACCAGTTACGAATTCATGCATTTTTCACAGAAAAATACTTCTGCACGATTTCCACCTAACAGATATGTAATTTACATGAATTCCATCAACATGGCATTCCGGGTTCCGTACATGCTACATGTATGACGGTTTCGGCAATCATGCGTTTCTGAGTTGTGAGCATGTGGATTACTGACCTTTCATCCACCAAACAAGGCTTATATACACTTAGAAATATTTACTTTGACTTCATAGGTTTTTTCTATCACCAGGTTCTAAAATCGGACATTAGGCACCAGAAAACCCTCTTTGAGCGAATTCTCACCAATAAACATGTAATTTATATTGTTTACATAACCAGGGCTTTCCGCATTCCTAACATGTTTCATGCAACACGGATTCCTTAAACATGCATTTCTGAGCTGTGAACATGCCCATGACTGATGTTTCAAACATAACAGGGTACATATGCACTTAGAAATATTTACTTGGACTTCATTACTTCCCTCTTTCACCAGTTTCAAGAATCAGACTTTGACCCCAGAAAAACATTCTTGGAGCGAAATCTACCCTAGATATATGTGATGTGAATAGAATCCATCAAAATTGCATTCCGGTTTCCGTACATGCTACATGCATGTCAGATTTGACAAACATGAGTTTCTGAGATGTGAGCATGTGGATTACTGACCTTTCATCCACCAAACAAGGCATATATTCTCTTACAAATATTTCCTCTGTCTTCATAGTTTTTTTCTATCACCAGGTTCTAAAATCGGACATTTGGCACCAGAAAACACTCTTTGAGCATATTCCCACCAATACACATGTAATTTACATTGTTTACATAACCAGGGCATTCCGTATTCCGAACGTTACATGCAAAACGGATTCCTCAAACATGCATGTCAGTGTTGGGATCATTCGCATGACTCAAGTTTCAACCAGAAAACAAGTTACCAATGCACTTTGAAATATTTACTTTGACTTCTTATCTTCTTCCTATCACCAGTTTCAAGAATCACACATTGATTCCAGAAAAAAACCTCTTGGAGCATATTCTACCCAAGAGAAATATAATTTGAATAGATTCAATCTACATGATATTCCGCATTTCGAACATGTTGCATGCATGACGGATTCGACAAACATGCATTCCTGAGTTGAGAGCATGTGGATTACTGTTCTTTCATCCTCTATAAAATGATTGTTTTCATCTAGACACGTGTACTCTTTCTCACAAGCTTTACATAACACCAGTTTCTAATTCGTGCATCTATCACAGAAAAATACTTCTGGAGCTATTTCCAACAAACAGATATGTAATTTACATGAATTCCATCAACATGGCATTCCGGATTCCGTACATGCTTCATGCATGATGGATTCGGCAAACATGCGTTTCTGAGTTGTGAGCACGTGGTTTACTGACCTTTCATCCACCAAACAAGGAATATATACACTTAGAAATATTAACTCTGACTTCATAGGTTTTTTCTATCACCAGGTGTAAAATCAGAGATTTGGCACCAGAAAACACTCTTTGAGCGAATTCTCACCAACACACATGTAATTTACATTGTTTTCATAACCATGGCATTCCGTATTCCGAACAAGTTTCATGCAACACGGATTCCTCAAACATGCATTTCTGAGCTGTGAACATGCGCATGACTGATGTTTACACCATAAAAGGGTACCTATGCAGTTTGAAATATTTACTTTGACTTCATTGCTTCTCCCTGTCACCAGTATCAAGAATCACACTTTGATCCAAGTAAAACAACCTTGGAGCGAATAATACCCTAGAGCTATGTAATTTGAATTGATTCCATCTAAATGATATTCTGTGTTCCGTACATGCTACATGCATGACGGATTTGAAAACATACATTCCTGAGTTGAGAGCATGTGGATTACTGATTTTTCATCCTCTATAAAAGGAAGAATTTCATCTACACACGTGTACTCATTTTCACAAGCTTCCCCTAACACCATTTTCGAATTTGTGCATTTTTCATAGAAAAATACTTTTGGAGCAATTTCCACCTAATAGATATATAATTTACATGAATTCCATCAACATAGAATTCCGGGTTTCGTACATGCTACATGCATGACGGATTCGACATACATCAGTTTCTGAGTTGTGAGCATGTGTATTAGTGAACTTTCATCCAACAAACAAGACATATATACACTTAGAAATATTTACTCTGACCTCATAAGTTTTTTCTATAATCAGGTTCTAAAATCGAATATTTGGCACCAGAAAACACTCTTTGAGCGAATTCTCACCAATACACCTTTAATTTAAATTGTTTACATAACCATCGCATTCCGTATGCCAAGCAAGTTTCATGCAACACGGATTCCTCAAACAAGCATTTCTGAGTTGTGAACATGCGCATGACTTATGTTTCAACCATAACAGTGTACCTATGCACTTGAAATATTTACTATGACTTCGTAGCTTCTTCCTATCACCAGTTTCAAGAATCACAATTTGACCCCAGAAAAACTTTCTTGGAGCGAAATCTACCCTAGAGAAATGTAATTTGAATAGATTTCATCAACATGGCATTCCGGTTTCCGTACATGATACATGCATGAAGGATTCAACAAACATGCGTTTCTGAGTTGTGAGCACGTGGATACTGACCTTTCATCCACCAAACAAGGCATATATACCCTTAGAAATATTTACTCTGAGTTCATAGATTTTTTCTATCACCCGGTTCTAAAATCGGACATTTGGCACCAGAAAACTCTCTTTGAGCGAATTCTCACCAAAACACATGTAATTAACATTGTTTACATAACCATGGCATTCGGTATTCCAAACATGTTTCCTGCATCACGGATACCTCAAACATGCATTTCTGAATTGTGAACATGTGCATGACTCATATTTCAACCACCAAACATCTTACCTATGCACTTTGAAATATTTACTTTGACTTCATAGCTTCTCCCTGTCACCAGTTTCAAGAATCACAGTTTGACCACAAAAAAACCCTCTTGAAGAGAATTCTACCCTAGAGATATGTAATTTGAATAGATTCCATCAACATGATATTCCGTGTTCCGTACATGCTACATGCATGAATGAATCGACAAACATGCATTCCTGAGTTGAGAGCATGTGGATTGCTGATTTCATTCTCTATAAAAGGAATATTTTCAGCTAGACACGTGTACACATTTTCACAAGCTTTCCCTAACAACAGTTTCGAATTCGTGCATTTTTCACAGAAAAATACTTGTGAAGCGATTTCCACCTAACAGATATGTAATTTACATGAATTCCATCAACGTGGCATTCCGGGTTTCGTACATGCTACATGCATGATGGATTCGGCAAACATGCGTTTCTGATTTGTGAGCATGTGGATTACTGATCTTTCATCCACCAAACAAGGCATATATACACTTAGAATTACTTACTCTGACTTCATAGGTTTTTTTCTATCACCAGGTTCTAAAATCGGACATTAGGCACCAGAAAACACTCTTTGAGCGAATTCTCACCAATACACATGTAATTTACATTGTTTATATAACCATGGCATTCCGTATTCGGAACATGTTTCATGCACAAGGATTCCTCAAACATGCATTTCTGAGTTGTGAACATGTGCATTGATGATGTTTCAACCACCAAACAAGTTACTTATGCACATTGAAATATTTATTTTGACTTTGTATCTTCTTCCTATCACCAGTTTCAAGAATCACTCTTTGATGCCAGAAAAACCCTCTTAAAGCGAATTCTACCTTAGAGATATGTAATTTGATTAGATTCCATCAACATGATATTCCCTATTATGTACATGCTACATGCATGATGAATTCGACAAACATGCATTCCTGAGTTGTGAGCATGTGGATTACTGATCTTTCATTCTCTATAAAAGAATATATTCAGCGGGACCTGTGTCCACATTTTCATAAGCTTTCCCTAAAACCAGTTACGAATTCATGCATTTATCACAGAAAAATACTTCTGGAGCGATTTCCACCTAACAGATATGTAATTTACATGAATTCCATCAACATGGCATTCCGGGTTCCGTACATGCTACATGTATAACGGTTTCGGCAATCATGCGTTTCTGAGTTGTGAGCATGTGGATTACTGACCTTTCATCCACCAAACAAGGCTTATATGCACTTAGAAATATTTACTTTGACTTCATTACTTCTCCCTTTCACCAGTTTCAAGAATCAGACTTTGACCCCAGAAAAACCTTCTTGGAGCGAAATCTACCCTAGATATATGTGATGTGAATAGAATCCATCAAAATGACATTCCGTTTTCCGTACATGCTACATGCATGTCAGATTTGACAAACATGAGTTTCTGAGATGTGAGCATGTGGATTACTGACCTTTCATCCACCAAAAAGGCATATATTCTCTTACAAATATTTCCTCTGTCTTCATAGGTTTTTTTGTATCACCAGGTTCTAAAATCGGACATTTGGCACCAGAAAACACTCTTTGAGCATATTCCCACCAATACACATGCAATTTACATTGTTTACATTACCATGGAATTCCGAATTCTGTACATGTTTCATGCAGCACAGATTTTTTGAACATGCATTTCTGAGAGGTGAAAATGCACTTAACTGCTTTTTCTACCATAACAGGGTACCAATTCACTTTGAAATATTTATTTGACTTCATTGCTTCTTCCTGTCACCAGTTTCAAGAATCACACTTTGATCCCAGAAAAAACCAATTTGAGCGAATTCTACCCTAGAGATAGGTAATTGGACTAGATTCCATGTACATGATATTCCGTGTTCCGAAAATGCTACATGCATGACAGATTCGACAAACATGCATTCCTGACTTGAGAGCATGTGGATAACTGATCTTTCATCCTCTATAAATGGAATGATTTCATCTAGACACGTGTACACGTTTTCTCATGCTTTCCCTAACACCAGTTTCTAATTAGTGCATTTTTCACAGAAAAATACTTCTGGAGCGATTTCCACCTAACATATGTAATTTACATGAATTCCATCAACATGGCATTCCGGATTCCGTACATGTTACATGCATTACGAATTCGGCAAAGTGTGTTTCTGAGTTGTGAGCACGTGGATTACTGACATTTCATCCACCAAACAAGGCTTATATACACTTAGAAATATTTACTCTGACTTCATAGGTCTTTTCTATCACCAGGATCTGAAATAGGATATTTGGAACCAGGAAAACTCTTTGAGAAAATTCTCACCAATACACATGTAATTTACAATGTTTACATAACCATGGCATTCCGTATTCGGATCATGTTACATGCACAAGATTTCCTCCAACATGCATTTCTGAGTTGTGGACATGCGCATGACGGATGTTTCAACCACCAAACAATTTACATATGCACTTTGAAATATTTACTTTGACTTCGTATCTTCTTTCTCTCACCAGTTTCAAGAATCACATTTTGACCCCAGAAAAATCCTCTTGGAGCGAATTCTACCCTAGAGATATGTAATTTGAATTGATTCCATCAACATGATATTCCCTGTTATGTACATGCTATATGCATGATGGATTCGACAAACATGCATTCCGGAGTTGTGAGCATGTAGAGTACTGAACTTTCATTCTTTATAAAGAGAATATTTTCAGCTGGACATGTGTCCACATTTTCACAAGCTTTCCCTAACAAAAGTTACGAATTCATGCATTTTTCAGAGAAAAATACTTCTGGAGTGATTTCCACCTTACAGATATATAATTTACATGAATTCCATCAACATGGCATTCCAGGTTCCGAACATGCTACATGTATGACTGTTTCGGCAAACATGCATTTCTGTGTTGTGAGCATGTGGATTACTGATCTTTCATCCACGAAACAAGGCATATACACTTAGAAATATTTACTTTGACTTCATAGGTTTTTTCGATCACCAGGTTCTAAAATCGGACATTAGGCACCAGAAAACACTCTTTGAGCGAATTCTCACCAATACACATGTAATTTACATTGTTTACATAACCAGGGCATTCCGTATTCCTAACGTTTCATGCAAAACGGATTCCTCAAACATTCATGTCAGTGTTGGGATCATTCGCATGACTCAAGTTTCAACCAGAAATCAAGTTACCAATGCACTTTGAAATATTTACTTTGCCTTCTTATCTTCTTCCTATCACCAGTTTCAAGAATCACACATTGATTCCAGAAAAAACCTCTTGGATCATATTCTACCCAAGAGATATATAATTTGAATAGATTCAATCTACATGATATTCCGCGTTTCGAACATGTTGCATGCATGACGGATTCGACAAACATGCATTCCTGAGTTGAGAGCATGTGGATTACTGATCTTTCATTCTCTATAAAAGGATTGTTTTCATCAAGACACGTGTACTCTTTTTCACAAGCTTTACATAACACCAGTTTCTAATTCGTGCATCTATCACAGAAAAATACTTCTGGAGCTATTTCCAACAAACAGATATGTAATTTACATGAATTCCATCAACATGGCATTCCGGATTCCGTACATGCTTCATGCATGATGGATTCGGCAAACATGCGTTTCTGAGTTGTGAGCATGTGGTTTACTGACCTTTCATCCACCAAACAAGGAATATATACACTTAGAAATATTTACTCTGACTTCATAGGTTTTTTCTATCACCAGGTGTAAAATCAGAGATTTGGCACCAGAAAACTCTCTTTGAGCGAATTCTCACCAACATACATGTAATTTACATTGTTTTCATAAACATGGCATTCCGTATTCCGAAAATGTTTCATGCAACACAGATTCCTCAAACATGATTTTCTGAGTTGTGAACATGCGCATGACTTATGTTTACACCATAAAAGGGTACCTATGAAGTTTGGAATATTTACTTTGACTTCATTGCTTCTCCCTGTCACCAGTATCAAGAATCACACATTGATACAAGAAAAAAACCCTTGGAGCGAATATTTCCCTAGAGCTATGTAATTTGAATTGATTCCTTCTAAATGATATTCCGTGTTCCGTACATGCTACATGCATGACGGATATGAAAACATGCATTCCTGAGTTGAGAACATGTGGATTACTGATCTTTCATCCTCTATAAAAGGAAGAGTTTCATCTAGGCACGTGTACTCATTTTCACAAGCTTCCCCTAACACCATTTTCGAATTTGTGCATTTTTCATAGAAAAATACTTTTGGAGCGATTTCCACCTAATAGATATATAATTTACATGAATTCCATCAACATAGAATTCCGGGTTTCGTACATGCTACATGCATGAAGGATTCGACAAACATCAGTTTCTGAGTTGTGAGCATGTGTATTAGTGAACTTTCATCCACCAAACAAGACATATATACACTTAGAAATATTTACTCTGACATCATAAGTTTTTTCTATAAGCAGGTTCTAAAATCGAATATTTGGCACCAGAAAACTCTCTTTGAGCGAATTCTCACCAATACACCTTTAATTTAAATTGTTTACATAACCATCGCATTCCGTATGCCAAGCAAGTTTCATGCAACACGGATTCCTCAAACATGCATTTCTGAGTTGTGAACATGTGCATGACTTATGTTTCAACCATAACATTGTACCTATGCACTTTGAAATATTTACTATGACTTCGTAGCTTCTTCCTATCAGCAGTTTCAAGAATCACAATTTGACCCTGGTAAAACTTTCTTGGAGTGAAATCTACCCTACAGATATGTAATTTGAATAGATTTCATCAACATGGCATTCCGGTTTCCGTACATGCTACATGCATGAAGGATTCGACAAACATGTGTTTCTGAGTTGTGAGCACGTGGATTACTGACCTTTCATCCACCAAACAAGGCATATATACCCTTAGAAATATTTACTCTGATTTCATAGAGTTTTTCTATCACCCGGTTCTAAAATCAGACATTCGGCACCAGAAAACACTCTTTGAGCGAATTCTCACCAAACACATGTAATTAACATTGTTTACATAACCATGGCATTCCGTATTCCGGACATGTTTCATGCATCACGGATACCTCAAACATGCATTTCTGAATTGTGAACATGCCCATGACTCATATTTCAACCACCAAACAATTTACTTATGCACTTTGAAATATTTACTTTGACTTCGTATTTTCTTCCTATCACCAGTTTCATGAATCACACTTTGATTCTAGAAAAACCCAATTGGAGCCAATTCTACCCTAGAGATAAATAATTTGAAAAGAACCCATCTATATGATATTCCGTGTTCCTAACATGCTACATGTATCACGGATTCGACAAAAATGCATTCCTGATATGAGAGCATGTGGATTACTGATCTTTCGTCATCTGTAAAAGGAACGTTTTCTTCTAGACACGTGTAATCTCTTTCAGAAGCTTACCCTAACACCAGTTTCGAATTCGTGCACTTTTCACAGAAAAATACTTCTGGAGCGATTTCCACCTAAGAGGTATGTAATTTACATGAATTCCATCAACATGGTATTCCGAGTTCCGTACATACAACATGCATGTCTGATTCGGCAAACATGCGTTTCTGACTTGTGAGCATGTGGATTACAGATCTTTCATCCACCAAACAGGGCATATATTCACTTAGAAATATTTACTCTAGCTTCATTGGTTATTTCGATCACCAGGTTCTAAAATCGGACATTTGGGAGCAGAAAAAATTTTGAGCAAATTCTCACTAATACACATGTAAATTACATTGTTTAAATAACCATGGCATTCCGTATTCGGAACATGTTTCATGCACAAGGATTCCTCAAACAGGCATTTCTGAGTTGTGAACATGCGCATGACTAATGTTTCAACCACCAAACAAGTTAAATATGCACATTGAAATATTTAATTTGACTTCGTAGCTTCTTCCTCTCACCAGTTTCAAGAATCACACTTTGATCCTGAAAAACCCTCTTGGAGTGAATTCTACCCTAGGGAGATGTAATTTGAAAAGATTCCATCTACATGATATTCCGTGGTCCGAACATGGTACATGCAATACGGATTCGACAAACATGCATTCCTGAGTTGAGAGCATGTGGATTACTGATCTTTCATCCTCTATAAAAGGAATGTTTACATCTTGACACGTGTACTCATTTTCACAAGCTTTCCCTAACACCAGTTTCGAATTCATGCATTTTTTCACAGAAAAATACTTCTGGAGCGATTTCCACCTAACAGATATGTAACTTACATGAAATCCATCAACATGGAATTCCGGGTTCTGTACATGCTACATGCATGACGGATTTGGCAAACATGCGTTTCTGACTTGTGAGCATGTGGATTACTGATCTTTCATCCACCGAACAACGCATATATACACTTAGAAATATTTACTCTGACTTCATAAGACTTTTCTGTCACCAGGATCTAAAATCGGACATTTGGAACCAGAAAAACTCTTTGAACGAATTCTCACCAATACACATGTAATTTACATTGTTTACATAACCATGGCATTCCGTATTCGGAACATGTTTCATGCACAAGAATTCCTGAAACATGCATTTCTGAGTTGTGAACATGCGCATGACTCATGTTTCAACCAGCAAAAAAGTTACCAATACACTTTGAAATATTTACTTTGACTTCGTATCTTCTTCCTATCACCAGTTTCAGGAATCACACTTTGATTTCAGAAAAACCCTCTTGGAGCACATTCTACCCAAGAGATATGTAATTTGAATAGATTCCATCTAAATTGAATTACGTGTTCCGTACATGCTACATGCATGACAGATTGGACAAATATGCATTCCTGAGTTGAGAGCATGTGGATTACTGATCTTTCATCCTCTATAAAAGGAATGTTTTCATCTAGACATGTGTACTGATTTTCACAAACTTTCCCTAACACCAGTTTCGAATCTTGCTTTTTTCACTAAAAATACTTCTGGACCGATTTCAACCTAACACATATGTAATTAACATGAATTCCATCAACATGGCATTTTGGGTTCCGTACATGCTACATGCATGACAGATTTGGCAAACATGCGTTTCTGAGTTGTGAGCACGTGGATTATCGATCTTTCAACCACCAAACTAGGCATATATAGACTTAGAAATATTTACTCTGACTTCATATATTTTTTCTATCCCCAGGTTTTAAAATTGTATATTTGTCACCATAAAACACTCCTTGATCGAATTCTCACCAATACACATGTAAATAACATTGTTTACATAACCATGGCATTCCGTATTCTGAACATGTTTCATGCAACACGGATTCTCCAACATGCATTTCTGAGTTGTGAACATGCGCATGACTTATGTTACAACAATAACAGGGTACCTATGCAGTTTGAAATATTTACTTTGACTTCATTGCTTCTCCCTTTCACCAGATTTTTGAATCACACTTTGATCCCAGTAAAACCCTCTTAGAGCGATTTCTACCCTAGAGATATGTAATTTAATAGATTCCATATACATGGAATTCCGTGTTCCGTACATGCTACATGCATGACAGATTCGACAAACATTCTTTCCTGAGTTGAGACCATGTGAATTACTGATCTTTCATCTTCTATATAAGGAATGTTTTCATCCAGATACATGTACTCATTTTCATAAGCTTTCTCTAACACCACATTCGAATTCGTGCACTTTATGCAGAAAAATACTTCTGGAGCGATTTCCACCTAACAGATATGTAATTTATATGAATTCCATCAATATGGCATTCCGTGTTCCGTAAATGCTACATACGTAATGGATTCGGCAAACATGCGTTTCTGAGTTGTGAGCACGTGGATTACTGACCTTTCATCCACCAAACAAGGCTTATATACACTTAGAAATATTACTCTGACTTCATAGGTTTTTTCTATCACCAGGTTCAAAAATCGGACATTTGGCACCAGAAAACTCTCTTTGAGCGAATTCTCACCAATACACATGTAATTTACATTGTTTACATATCCATGGCATTCCATATTCCGAACAAGTTTCATGCAACACGGATTCCTCAAACATGTATTTCTGAGTTGTGCACATGCGCATGACTGATGTTTAAAACATAAGAGGGTACATATGCACTTAGAAATATTTACTTTGTCTTCATTAATTCTCCCTATCACCAGTTTCAAGAATCAGACTTTGACCCCAGAAAAACCTTCTTGGACAGAAAACTACCCTAGATATATGTAATTTGAATTGACTACATCAACATGGCATTCCGGTTTCGGTACATGCTACATGCATGACGGATTCGACAAACATTAGTTTCTCAGTTTTGAGCATGTGGATTACAGAGCTGTCATCCACCAAACAAGGCATATATTTTCTAAGAAATATTTTCTCTGTCTTCATAGGTTTTTTCTATAACAAGGTTCTAAAATCAGACATTTGGCACCAGAAAAAACTCTTTGTGCAAATTCTCACCAATACACATGTAATTTACATTGTTTACATAACCATGGCATTCCGCATTCCGAACATCATTCATACATCATTGATTCCTCAAACATGCATTTCTGAGTTGTGAATATGCGCATGACTCATGTTTGAACCACCAAACTAGTTACCTTTGCACTTTGAAATATTTACTTTGACTTCATAGCTTCTCCCTGTCACCTGTTTCATGAATCAAACTTTGATCCCAGAAAAACACTCTTGGAGCGAATTTGACCGTAGAGATTTTTAATTTGAATAGATTCCATCAACATGATATTCCGTGTTCAGTACATGCTACATGCATGACGGATTCGACAAACATGCATTCCTGAGTTGAGAGCATGTGGATTACTGATGTTTCATCCTCTATAAAAGGAAGAGTTTAATCTAGACACGTGTACTCATTTTCAGAAGCTTTCCCTAACACCAGTTTCGAATTTGTGCATTTTTCATAGAGAAATACTTATGAAGCGATTTCCACCTAATAGATATGTACTTTACATGAATTCCATCAACATGGCATTCCGGGATTCGTACATGCTACATGCATGACGGATTCGGCATACATGAGTTTCTGACTTGTGAGCATGTGGATTACAGAACTTTCATCCACCAAACAGGGCATATATACACTTAGAAATATTTACTCTGGCTTCATAGGTTTTTTCGATCACCAGGTTCTAAAACCGAACATTTGGCACAGGAAAACACTCTTTGCACAAATTCTCACCAAAACACATGTAATATACATTGTTTACATTACCATGTCATTCCGTGTTCCGAACATTTCATGCAACACGGATTCCTCAAACATGTATTCCTGAGTTGAGAGCATGTGGATTATTGATCTTTCATCCTGTATAAAAGGAATATATTCATCTAGACACATGTACACATTTTCACAAGCTTTACCTAACACCAGTTTCGAATTCGTGCATTTTTCACAGGAAAATACTTCTGGAGCGATTTCAAGCTAATAGATTTGTAACTAACATGAATTGCATCCACATGGCATTCCAGGTTCCGTACATGCTCCATGCATGACGGATTCGGCAAACATGAATTTTTGAGTTGTGACCACGTGGATTACTGACCTTTCATCCACCAATCAAGGCATATATTCACTTAGAAATAATTACTATGTCTTCAAAGTTTTTTCTATCACCAGGTCCTAAAATCGGACATGTGGCACCAGCAAACACTGTTTGAGCATATTCCCACCAATACACATGTAATTTACATTGTTTACATTACCATGGAATTCAGTATTCCGAACATGTTTCTTGAAACACGGATTGCTCAAAAATGCATTTCTGAGTTGTGAACATGCGCATGACTTATATTTGAACCATAACACGGTACCTATGCACTTTGAATTATTTACTTTGACTTCGTATACTCTTCCTATCACCAGTTTCAATAATCACACTTTGATCCCAGAAAAACACTCTTGGAGCGAATTCTACCCTAGAGACGTGTAATTTGAATAGATTCCATCTACATGGAATTCCTTATTCCGTACATGATACACGCATTAAGGATTTGACAAACATGCATTCCTGAGTTGAGAGCATGTGGATTACTGATCTTTCATCCTTTATAAAAGGAATGTTTTCATCTAGACACGTGTACTCATTTTCATATATTTTCCCAAACACCAGTCTCAAATTCGTGCATTTTTCACAGAAAAATACTTCTGGAGCGATTTCCACTTAAGATATGTAATTTACATGAATTCCTTCAACATGCTATTCCGGATTCCGTACATGCTACATGCATGACCGATTCGGCAAACATGCGTTTCTGACTTGTGAGCATGTGGATTACTGATCTTTCATCCACCCAACAAGGCATATATACACTTAGAAATATGTACTCTGACTTCATAGGTTGTTTCTATCACCAGGTTCTAAAATCGGACATTTGGCACAAGAAAACACTCTTTGAGCCATATTTCACCAAAACAAATGAAATTTACATTGTTTACATAACCATAGCATTCCGTATTCCAAACTTTTCATGCAACACGGATTCCTCTAACATGCATTTCTGTGTTGTGAACATGCGCATGACTGATGTTTCAACCAGCAAACAAGTTACCAATGCAGTTTGAAATATTTACTTTTACTTCGTAGCTTCTTCCTATCACCAGTTTCAAGAATCACACTTTGATTCCAGAAAAACCCTCTAGGAGCATATTCTACCCTAGAGATATGTAAATTAATAGATTCCATCTACAATCTAATTCCGTTTTCCGTACATGCTACTTGCATGACGAATTCGACAAACATGCATTCCTGAGTTGAGAGCATGTGGATTACTGATCTTTTATCCTGTATAAAAGGAATATTTTCATCTAGACACGTGTACAAATTTTCACAAGCTTTCCATAACACCAGGTTCGAATTCGTGCTTTTTTCACAGAAATATATTTCTGGAGCGATTTCCACCTAACACATATGTAATTTACATGAATTCCAACAACATGGCATTCCGGGTTCCGTACAAGCTACATGTATGACGGATTCGAAAAACATGCGTTTCTGACTAGTGAGCATGTGTATTACTGTCTTTCGTCTACCAATCAAGGCACAAATACACTTAGAAATATTTACTATGTCTTCAAAGGTTTTTTCTATCACCAGGTTCTAAAATCGGACATTTGGCACAAGAAAACAATCTTTGAGCGAAATCTCACCAATACACATATAATTTGCATTGTTTACATAACCATGGCATTCCGTACTACGAACATGTTTCATGCTTCACGGATTCCTCAAACATGCATTTCTGAGTTGTGAACATGCGCCTGACTGAAGTTTCAAACACCAAACAAGTTACCTATGCACTTTGAAATATTTATTTTGACTTCGTAGTTTCTGCCTATCTCCAGTTTCAAGAATCACACTTTGATCCCAGAAAAACCCTCTTGGAGCGAATTCTACCCAGAGATATGTAATTTGAATAGATTCCATCAACATGATATTCCGTGTTCTGTACATGCTACATGAATGACGGATTCGACAAACAAGCATTCCTGAGTAGAGAGCATGTGGATTACTGATCTTTCATCCTCTATATATGGAATGTTTTCATCTAGATGCATATAATCATTTTCACAAGCTTTCCCTAATACCAGTTTCGAATTCTTGCATTTTTCACAGAAAAATACTTCTGGAGCGATTTATACCTATCAGATATGTAATTTACATGAATTCCATCAACATGGAATTCCGGGATCCGTACATGCTACATGCATAACGGATTCTACAAACATGCGTTTCTGAGTTGTTAGTACCTGGATTACTGAACTTTCATCACCAAAATGGCATATATACAATTAGAATATTTTCTCTGACTTCATAGGTTTTTTCTATCACCAGGTTTTAAAATCGGACATTTGGCACCGGAAAAAACTCTTTTAGCGAATTCTCACCAAAACACATGTAATACATTGTTTACATAATCATGGCATTCCGTATTCCGAACATGTTTCATGCAACACGGATTCCACAAACATGCATTTCTGAGTTGTGAACATGCACATGACAGATCTTTCAACCATAACAGGGTACCTATGCACTTTGAAATATTTACTGTGACTTCATAGCTTCTCCCTTTCACCAGTTTCAAGAATCACAGTTTGACCCCAGAATAATCCACTTGAGTGAATTCTACCCTAGAGATATGAAATTTGAATAGATTCCATAAACATGATATTCCGCGTTCCGTACATGCTACATGAATGACGGATTCGACAAACATGCATTCCTCTGTTGAGGGCATGTGGATTACTGATCTTTCATCCTCTATAAAAGGAATAATTTCATCAAGAACAGTGTCCTCATTTTCACAAGCTTTTCCCAACACCAGTTGCGAATTCGTGCATATTTCACAGAAAAAAACTTTTGGATCGATTTCAAACTAATAGATTGTAATTTACATAAATACGATCAACATGGCTTTTCGGGTTCCGTACATGCTACATGCATGACAGATTCGACAAACATGCGTTTCCCAGTTGTGAGCATGTGGATTATTGACCTTTCATCTACCAAACAAGGCATTTATTCACTTAGAAATATTTACTCTGACTTCAAAGGTTTTTTCTCTCTCTCACCAGATTCCACAATTGGACATTTTGCTCCAAAAAACACTCTTTAAGCGAATACTCACCAAAACAAATGTCATTTACATTGTTTACATAAACATGGCATTCCGTATTCCAAACATGCTTCATACATCACAGATTCCACAAACATGCATTTCTGAGTTGTGAACATTTGGATGACTGATGTTTCAACCACCAAACAAGGTACCAATGCAGATTGAAATATTTAATTTGACTTCATAAATTTTTCCTATCACCGGTTCTTTTCTCCCAGAAAAACCCTCTCGGAGCGAATTCTTCCCTATAGATATGTAATTTGAATAGTTTCCATCAACATGATACTCCGTTTTCCGTACATGATACATACATGACAGATTCGACAAACATGCATTCTTGATTCGAGGGCATGTGCATTACTGATCTTTCATCCTGTATAAAAGGAATATTTTTATCTACAAACGTGCACACATTTTCACAAGTTTTCCCTAATTCCAGTTTCGAATTCATGCATTTTTCACAGAAAAATACTTCTGGAGCGATTTCAACTTAATAGATATGTAATTTGCATGAATTCCATCAACATGGCATTCCGCGTTCCGTACATGCATCATGCATGACGGATCCGGCAAACATGCGTTTCTTTGTTGTGAGCACGTGGATTACTGACCTTAAATCCACCAAACAAGCATATATACACTTAGAAATATTTACTCTGACTTCATATGTTTTTTCTATCTCCAGGTTCTAAGATCGGACATTTGGCACCAGAAAACACTCTTTGAGCATTTTCTCACCAATACACATGTAAGTTACAATGTTTACATAAACATGGCATTCCGTATTCCGAACATGTTTCATGCATCATGGATTCCTGAAACATGCATCTCTGAGTTTTGAACATGCGCATGACTGATGTTTCTACCACTAAACATGTAACATACGCACTTTGAAATATTTACTTTTACTTCATAGATTCTTTCTATCACCAGTTTCAAGAATCACACTTTGACCACAGAAAAACCCTTTTGGAGCGAATTCTACCCTAGAGATATGTAATTTGAAAAGATTCCAACAACATGATATTCCATGTTCCGTACATGCTACATGCATGAAAGATTTGACAAACATGCATTCCTGAGTTGAGAGCATGTGCATTACTGATCTTTCATCCTCTATAAAAGGAATATTTTTACCTAGACACGTGTACTCATTTTCACAAGCTTTCCTAACACCAGTTTTGAATTCTTGCTTTTTTCACAGAAAAACAATTTTGGAGCGATTTCCACCTAACAGATATGTAACTTACAGGAGTACCATCAACATGGCATTCGGGGATCCGTGCATGATACATGCATGACGGATTCAGCAAACATGCGTTTCTGACTAATGAGCATGTGGATTACTGTCTTTCATCCACCAAACAAGGCATATATACACTTAGAATATTTACTCTGACTTCATATTTCTTTTCTATCACCAGGTTTTAAAATCGGACAATTGGCACCGGAAAAAACTCTTTGAGCAAATTCTCACCAATACACATGTAATTTACATTGTTTACATATCCATGGCATTCCGTATTCCGAACATGTTTCATGCAACACGGATTCCTCAAACATGCTTTTCTGAGTTGTGAACATGCGCATGACAGATGTTTCAACCATAACCTGGTACATATGCACTTTGAAATATTTACTTTGACTTCATAGCTTCTATTTGTTACCAGTTTCAAGATTCATACTTTCATCCCAGAAAAACCCTCTTGGAGCGAAATCTACCCTAGAGATATATAATTTGAATAGATTCAATCTAAATGATATTCCGCGTTCTGAACATGTTGCATGCATGACGGATTAGACAAACATGCATTCCGGAGTTGAGAGCATGTCGATTACTTATCTTTCATCCTCTTTAAAAGGATTGTTTTCATCTACACACGTGTACTCTCTTCACAAGCTTTCCCTAAAACCAGTTTCATATTCGTGCGTCTATCACAGAAAAATACTTCTGGAGCGATTCCCACCAAACAGATATGTAATTTACATGAATTCCATCAACATGGAATTCCGGGTTCCGTACATGCTACATGCATGACGGATCTGGCAAACACGCGTTTCTGAGTTGTGAGCAAGATGATTTCTGACCTTTAATCCACCAAAAAAGGCATATATACATTTAGAATATTTACTCTCTCTTCATAGGTTTTTTCTATCACCAGGATCTAAAATCAGACATTTGGCACCATAAAACACTCTTTGAGTGAAATCTCACCAATACACCAGCAATTTACATTGTTTATATAACCATGGCATTCCGTATTCCGAACATGTTTCATGCATCATGGATTCCTGAAACATGCATCTCTGAGTTTTGAACATGCGCATGACTGATGTTTCAACCACCAAACAATTTACCTATGCACTTTGAAATATTTACATTTACTTCGTAGCTTCTTCCTATCACCAGATTCTAGAATCACACTTTGACCCCAGAATAATCCACTGGAGCGAATTCTTCCCTAGGGATATGTAATTTCAATAGATTCCATAAACATGATATTCCACGTTCTGTACATGCTACATGCATGACGGATTTGACAAATATGCATTCATGAGTCGAGAGCATGTGGATTACTGATCTTTCATACTCTATAAAAGGAAAACACTTATCTAGACACGTGTACACATTTTCAAAAGCTTCCCCTATCACCAGTTTCGAATTTGTGCATTTTTCACAGAACAATAATTCTGGAGCGATTTCCACCTAATAGATATGTAATTTTAATGGAATTCCATCAACATGGCATTCCGGGTTCCGTATATTTTACATGCATGACGGATTCGACAAACATGCATTCCTGTGTTGAGAGCATGTGGATTACTGATCTTTCTTCCTCTATAAAAGGAATATTTCATCAAGAGCCGTGTACTCATTTTCACAAACTTTCCCTAACACCAGTTGCGAAATTGTGCATTTCTCACTGAAAAATACTTCGGGAGCGATTTCAACCTAACAGATATGTAATTTACATAAAATCGATCAACATGGCATTCCAGGTCCCGTACATGCTACATGCATGATGGATTCAACAAACATGAATTTCCCAGTTGTGAACATGTGGATTACTGACCTTTCATCTACCAAACAAGGCATTTATAAACTTACAAATATTTATTCTGACTTCATAGGTTTCTTCTCTCATCAGATTCCACAATCGGACATTTTGCTCCAAAAAACACTCTATGGGTGAAGTCTCCCCAATACACATTTCAGTTACATTGTTTACATAAACATGGCATTCCGTATTCCAAACGTGTTTCATACATCACATTTTCCACAAACATGCATTTCTGAGTTGTGAACATTTGGATGACTGATGTTTCAACCACCAAACAAGGTACCTATGCAGATTGAAATATTTACGTTGACTTAATAGATTTTTCCTATCACCGGTTCTTTTCTCCCAGAAAAACCCTCTCGGAGCGAATTCTTCCCTATAGATATGTAATTTGAATAGATTCCATCAACATGATACTCCGTTTTCCGTACATGCTACATGCATGACGGATTCGACAAACATGCATTCCTGATTTGAGGGCAAGTGCATTAATGATCTTTCATCCTGTATAAAAGGAATATTTTTATCTACAAACGTGTACACATTTTCACAAGCTTTCCCTAATTCCATTTTCGAATTCATGCATTTTTCACAGAAAAATACTTCTGGAGCGATTTCAACCTAATAAATATGTAATTTGCATTAATTCCATCAACATGGCATTCCGCGTTCCGTACATGATTCATGCATGATGGATCCGGCAAACATGCGATTCTGAGTTGTGAGCACGTGGATTACTGACTTTTAATCCACCAAACAAGGCATATATACACTTAGAAATATTTACTAAGACTTCATATGTTTTTTCTATCTCCAGGTTCTAAGATCGGACATTTGGCACCAGAAAACTCTCTTTGAGCGTATTCTCACCAATACACATGTAAGTTACATTGTTTACATAAACATGGCATTCCGTATTCCAATCATGTTTCATGCAACACGGATTACTCAAACATGCATTTCTGAGTTGCGATCATGCGCATGACTTATGTTTCAACCATAACTGGGTACCTATTCACTTTGAAATATTTAATTTTACTTCGTAGATTCTTTCTATCACCAGTTCCAAAAATCACACTTTGACCCCAGAAAAACCCTCTTGCAGCGAATTCTACCCTAGAGATATATAATTTGAATAGATTTCATCAACATGATATTCGGTGTTCCGTACATGCTACATGCATGACGGAGTCGACAAACATGCATTCCTGAATTGAGAGAATGTGCATTATAATCTTCCATCCTGTATAAAAGGAAAATTTTTATCTAGACACGTGTACTCATTTTCAAAAGCTTTCCCTAACACCAGTTTCGAATACGTGCATTTTTCACAGAAAAATACTTCTGGAGCGATTTTAAGCTAATAGATATGTAATTTACATGAATTCCATCAACATGGCATTCTGGGTTCCGTACATGCTACATGCATGAAGGATCTGGCAAACATGCGTTTCTGAGTTGTGAGCACGTGGATTACTGACCTTTAATTCACCAAACAAGGCATATATAAACTTAGAAATATTTACTCTGACTTCATAGGTTTTTTCTATCATCAGGTTCTTAAATCGGACATTTGGCACCAGAAAGCACTCTTTGAGCAAATCCTCACCAATATGCATTTAATTTAAATTTTTTATATTACCATGGCATTCCATATTCCGAACATGTTTCATGCATCACGGATTCCTCAAACATGCATTTCTGAGTTGTGAGCATGCGCATGACTGATGTTTCAACCACCAAACAAGTTATGTATGCACTTTGAATTTTTGACTTCGTAGCATTTCCTATCACCAATTTCAATAAGAAGAATTTGACCCCAGAAAAACTTCTTGGAGCGTAATCTACCCTAGTGATATGAAATTTGAATAGATTCCATCAACATGACATCCCGGTTTCTGTACATATTTCATGCATGTCGGATTCGACAAACATGTGTTTCTGAGTTGTTAGCATGTGGATTAGTGAACTTTCATCCACCAAACAAGGCATATATACACTTTGAATGTGTACTCTGACTTCAGAGGCTTTTTCAATCATCAGGGTCTAAAATCGGACATTTGGCACCAGAAAAAACTCTTTGAGCAAATTCTCAACAATACAAATGTAATTTACATTGTTTACATAACCGTGGCATTCCGTATTCCGAACATGTTTCATGCATCAATGATTCCTCAAACATGCATTTCTGAGTTGTGAACATGCACATGACTCATATTTCAAACACCAAACAAGTTTCCTATGCACTTTGAAATATTTACTTTGACTTCGTAGCTGCTCCCTATCACCAGTTCCAAGAATCACACTTTGACCCCAGTAAAACACACTTGCAGCGAATTCTACCCTAGAATATGTAATTTGAATAGATTCCATCAAGATGATATTCGGTGTTCCGTACATGTTACATGCATGACGAATTCGACAAACATGCATTCCTGAATTGAGAGCATGTGCATTACTGATCTTTCATCCTCTATAAAAGGAAAGTTTTTATCTCGACACGTGTAATTATTTTCAAAAGTTTTCATTAACACCAGTTTCGAATTCGTGCATTTTTCACAGAAAAATACTTCTGGAGCGATTTCCACCTAACAGATATGTAATTAACATGAATTACATCAACATGGCATTCCGGGTTCCGTACATGCTACATGCATGACTGATTCGCCAAACATGCGTTTCTGACTTGTGAGCATGTGGATTACTGATCTTTCATCCACCAAACAAGGCATATACACACTTAGAATTATTTACTCTGACTTCATAGGTTTTTTCTATTTCCAGGTCCTAAAATAGGACATTGGGCACCAGAAACAACTCTTTGAGCGAATTCTCACCAATACACATGTAATTTACATTGTTTACATAACCATGACATTCTGTATTCCGAGCATGTTTCATGTTTCATGGATTACTCAAACATGCATTTCTGAGTTCTGAACATGCGCATGACTGATGCTTCAATCTCCAAACAAGTTACATATGCACTTTGGAATATTTACTTTGACTTCGAAACTTCTTCCTATCACCAGTTTCAAAAATCACACTTTGACCCCAGAAAAACCCTCTTGCAGCGAATTCTACCCTAGAGATATATAATTTGAATAGATTTCATCAACATGATATTCGGTGTTCCGTACATGCTACATGCATGACGGAGTCGACAAACATGCATTCCTGAATTGAGAGAATGTGCATTACTAATCTTCCATCCTGTATAAAAGGAAAATTTTTATCTAGACACGTGTACTCATTTTCAAAAGCTTTCCCTAACACCAGTTTCGAATACGTGCATTTTTCACAGAAAAACACTTCTGGAGCGATTTTAACCTAATAGATATGTAATTTACATGAATTCCATCAACATGGCATTCCGGGTTCTGTATATTTTACATGCATGATGGATTCAACAAACATGGGTTTGTGAGTTGTGAGCATGTGGATTAGTGAACTTTCAACCACCAAACCAGGTATATATAGACTTAGAAATATTTACTCTGACTTAATAGTATTTTTCTATAACCAGGTTCTAAAATCGGATATTCGGCAACAGAAAACACTCTTTGAGCGAATTCTCACCAATAAATATGTAATTTATATTGTTTACATAACCATGGCATTCCGTATTCCAAACATGTTTCATGCAACACTGATTCTTCATACATGAATTTCTGAGTTGTGAACATGTGCATGACTGATGTTTCTAACACCAAACTAGTAAAATACGCACTTTGAAATATTTACTTTTACTTCGTAGATTCTTTCTATCACAAGTTTCAAGAATCAAACTTTGACCCCAGAAAAACCCTCTTTTATCGAATTCTGCCCTAGAGATATGTAATTTGAATAGATTCCAACAACATGATATTCCGTGTTCCATACATGCTACATGCATGACGGATTTGACAAACATACATTCCTGAGTTGAGAGCATGTGGATTACTGATCTTTCATCCTCTATAAAAGGAATATTTTTATCTAGACACGTGTACTCATTTTCACAAGCTTCCCCTAACACCAGTATCGAATTTGTACATTTTTCACAGAAAAATTCTTCTGGAGCAATTTTCACCCAATACATATGTAATTTAAATGAATTCCATCAACATGGCCTTCCGGGTTCCGTACATGCTACATGCATGACGGATTCTACAAACATGAGTTTCTGAGTTGTTAGCTTGTGGATTTGTGAACTTTCACCCACCAAACTAGGGATATATACACTTAGAAATATTTACTATGTCTTCATAGGTTTTTTCTATAATCAGGTTCTAAAATCGGATATTTGGCAACAAAAAACACTCTTTGAGCGAATTCTCTCCAATACACATGTAATTTACATTGTTTACAGAACCATGGCATTCCGAATTCCAAAAATGTTTCATGCAACACTGATTGCTCAAACATGAATTTCTGAGTTGTGAGCACGTGGATTACTGTCTTTCATCCACCAAACAAGGCATATATACACTTAGAAATATTTACTCTGATTTGAAAATTTTTTCTATCACCAGTTTCTAAAATCGGACATTTGGCTCCAGAAAAAACTCTTTGAGCTAATTCTCACCAATACACATGTAAGTTACATTGTTTACATAACCATGGCATTCCGAATCGGAACATGTTTCATGAATCATGAATTCCTCAATCATGCATTTCTGAGTAGTGAAAACGCGCATGACTGATGTTTCAAACACCAAACAAGTTACCTACGAACTTTGAAATATTTACTTTGACTTCAAAGCTTCTTCCTATCACCAGTTTGAAGAATCACAATTTGAGCCCAGAAAAAAACCTCTTGTAGCGAATTCCACCCTAGAGATAAGTAATTTGTATCGATTCCATCAAAATGATATTCTGTGTTCCGTACATGGTACATGCGTGACGGATTCGGCAAATATGCATTCCTGTGTTGAGAGCATGTGGATTACTGATCTTTCATCCTCTATAAAAGGAATATTTCATCAAGAGCCGCGTACTCATTTTCACAAGCTTTTCCTAACACCAGTTGCGCATTCGTGCGTTTCTCACTGAAAAATACTTCGGGAGCGATTTCAACCTAACAGATATGTAATTTACATAAAATCGATCAACATGGCATTCCAGGTTCCGAACATGCTACATGCATGACGGATTCGACAAACATGATTTTCCAAGTTGTGAACATGTGGATTACTGACCTTTCATCTACCAAACAAGGCATTTATACACTTAGAAATATTTACTCAGACTTCATAGGTTTTTTCTCTCACCAAATTCCACATTCGGACATTTTGCTCCAAAAAACACTCTATGGGTGAATTCTCACCAATACACATTTCAGTTACATTGTTTTCATAAACATGGCATTCCGTATTCCAAACGTGTTTCATACATCACAGATTCCACAAACATGCATTTCTGAGTTGTGAACATTTGGATGACTGATGTTTCAACCACCAAACAAGGTACCTATGCAGATTGAAATGTTTACTTTGACTTCATAGATTTTTCCTATCACCGGTTCTTTTCTCCCAGAAAAAACCTCTCGGAGCGAATTCTTCCTTATAGATATGTAATTTGAATAGATTCCATCAACATGATACTCCAATTTCCGTACATGCTACATGCATGACGGATTCGACAAACATGCATTCCTGAGTTGAGAGCATGTGCATTACTGATCTTTCATCCTCTATAAAAGGAATATTTTCATCAAGAGCCGTGTACTCATTTTCACAAGCTTTCCCTAACACCAGTTGGGCATTCGTGCATTTTTCACAGAAAAATACTTCTGGAGCGATTTAAACCTTACAGATATGTAATATACATAAATTCGATCAACATGGTATTCCGGGTTCCATACATGCTACATGAATGACGGATTCGGCAAATATTCATTTCTGACTTGTGTGCATGTGGATCACTGATCTTCATTCTCTAACAAGCATATATACACTTAGAAATAGTTACTCTGAATTCATAGGTTTTTTGTATCACCAGATATTAAAATAGGACATTAGGCACCAGACAAAACTCTTTGAGCGAATTCTTCACAATACACATATAATTTATATTGTTTACATAACCATGGAATTCCGTATTCCGAACATGTTTCATGCATCACGGAGTACTCAAACATGCATTTCTGAGTTGTGAACATGCGGATGACTCATGTTTCAAACGACAAACAAGTTACCTATGCACTTTGAAATATTTACTTGTACTTCATAGCTTCTTTATATCACCAGTTTCAAGAATCAAACTTTAATCTCAGAAAAACACTCTTGGTACGAATTCTATCCTAGAGATATGTAATTTAAAAAGATCCCATCAACATGATATTCCATGCTCAGTACATGCTTCATGCATGACGGATTCGACTAACATGCATTCCTGGGTTGAGAGCATGTGGATTACTGATCTTTCATCCTCTATAAATGGAATGTTTTCATCTAGACACGTGTACTCATTTTCACAAGCTTTCCATAACACCAGGTTCTAATTCGTGCATTTTTCACAGAAAAATTCTTCTGGAGCGATTTCCATGTAATAGATATGTAATTTAAATGAATTCCATCAACATGGCATTTCGGGTTCCTTACATGCTGCATGCATGACGGATTCGGCAAACATGCGTTCCTGACTTGTGAGCAGGTGGATTAGTGATCTTTCATCCACCAAACAAGGCATATATACACTTAGAAAAATTTACTCAGACTTCACAGGTTTTTTCTATAACCAGGTCCTAAAATAGGACATTAGGCACCAGAAAAACTCTTTGAGCGAATTCTCAACTATACACATGTAATTTACATTGTTTACATAACCATGGCATTCCGTATTCCAAACATGTTTCATGCATCACGGATTCCTCAAACATGCATTTCTGAGTTGTGAACATGCACATGACTGATGTTTCAACCACCAAACAAATTACCTATGCACTTTGAATTATTAAATTTGACTTCGTAGCATCTTCCTTTCACCAGTTTCAAGAATCACAATTTGACCGCAGAAAAAACTTCTTGGAGTGAAATCTCCCCTAGTGATATGAAATTTGAATAGATTCCATCAACATGGCATTCCGGTTTCTGTACATATTTCATGCAAGACGGATTCGACAAACATGGATTTCTGAGTTGTGAACATGCGCATGACTGATCTTTCAACCACCAAACAAGTTTCCTATTCACTTTGAAATACTTACTTTGACTTCGTAGCTGCTCCCTATCACCAGTTCCAAGAATCACACTTTGACCCCAGAAAAACACACTTGCAGCGAATTCTACCCTAGAATATGTAATTTGAATAGATTCCATCAAGATGATATTCGGTGTTCCGTACATGCTACATGCATGACGGATTCGACAAACATGCATTCCTGAATTGAGAGCATGTGCATTACTGATCTTTCATCCTCTATAAAAGGAAAGTTTTTATCTAGACACGTGTACTTATTTTCAAAAGTTTTCCCTAACACCAGTTTCGAATTTGTGCATTTTTCACAGAAAAATACTTCTGGAGCGATTTCCCCCTAACAGATATGTAATTAACATGAATTCCATCAACATGGCATTCCGGGTTCCGTACATGCTACATACATGACGGAATCGCCAAACATGCGTTTCTGACTTGTGAGCATGTGGATTACTGATCTTTCATCCACCAAACAAGGCATATACACACTTAGAAATATTTACTCTTACTTCATAGGTTTTTTCTATTTCCAGGTCCTAAAATAGGACATTGGGCACCAGAAAAAAACTCTTTGTGTGAATTCTCAAAAATACACATGTAATTTACATTGTTTACATAACCATGGCTTTCTGTATTCCGAACATGTTTCATGTTTCATGGATTCCTCAAACATGCATTTCTGAGTTGTGAACATGCGCATGACTGATGCTTCAATCACCAAACAAGTTACATATGCACTATGGAATATTTACTTTGACTTCAAGGCTTCTTCCTATCACCAGTTTCAAAAATCACACTTTGACCCCAGAAAAACCCTCTTGCAGCGAATTCTACCCTAGAGATATATAATTTGAATAGATTTCATCAACATGATATTCGGTGTTCCGTACATGCTACATGCATGACGGAGTCGACAAACATGCATTTCTGAATGGAGAGAATGTGCATTACTAATCTTCCATCCTGTATAAAAGGAAAATTTTTATCTAGACATGTGTACTCATTTTCAAAAGCTTTCCCTAACACCAGTTTCGAATACGTGCATTTTTCACAGAAAAATACTTCTGTAGCGATTTTAACCTAATAGATATGTAATTTACATGAATTCCATCAACATGGCATTCTGGGTTCCGTACATGCTACATGCATGAAGGATCTGGCAAACATGCGTTTCTGAGTTGTGAGCACGTGGATTACTGACCTTTAATTCACCAAACAAGGCATATATAAACTTAGAAATATTTACTCTGACTTCATAGGTTTTTTCTATCATCAGGTTCTTAAATCGGACATTTGGCAACAGAAAGCACTCTTTGAGCAAATCCTCACCAATATGCATTTAATTTAAATTTTTTATATTACCATGGCATTCCGTATTCCGAACATGTTTCATGCATCACGGATTCCTCAAACATGCATTTCTGAGTTGTGAGCATGCGCATGACTGATGTTTCAACCACCAAACAAGTTATGTATGCACTTTGAATTTTTGACTTCGTAGCATTTCCTATCACCAATTTCAATAAGCAGAATTTGACCCCAGAAAAACTTCTTGGAGCGTAATCTAAACTAGTGATATGAAATTTGAATAGATTCCATCAACATGACATCCCGGTTTCTGTACATATTTCATGCATGACGGATTCGACAAACATGGGTTTCTGAGTTGTGAGCATGTGGATTAGTGAACTTTCATCCACCAAACAAGGCATATATACACTTAGAAATATTTACTCTGAGTTCATATGTTTTTTCTATCACCAGGTTCTTAAATCGGACATTTGGCACCAGAAACACTCTTTGAGCGAATTCTCACAAATAAGCATTTAATTTACATTTTTTACATAACCAGGGTATTCCGTATTCCGAACATATTCATGCGTCACGGATTCTTCAAACATGAATTTCTGAGTTGTGAACATGTGCATGACTCATATTTCAAAATCCAATCAAGTTACCTATGCACTTTGAAATATTTACTTGGACTTCGTATCTTCTTTCTATCACCAGTTTCAAGAATCAAACTTTAATCTCAGAAAAACATTCTTGGTACGAATTCTATCCTAGAGATATGTAATTTAAATAGATTCCATCAACATGATATTCCGTGCTCAGTACATGCTTCATGCATGACGGATTCGACAAACATGCATTCCTGAGTTGAGAGCATGTGGATTACTGATCTTTCATACTCTATAAATGGAATGTTTTCAACTAGACACGTGTACTCATTTTCACAAGCTTTCCCTAACACCAGTTTCGAATTCGTGCATTTTTCACAGAAAAATTCTTCTGGAGCGATTTCAACCTAATAGATATGTAATTTACAAGAATTCCATCAACATGGCATTCCGGGGTTTTGTACATATTTCATCCATGACGGATTCGACAAACATGGATTTCTGAGTTGTGAGCATGTGAATTAGTGAACTTTCATCAACCAAACAAGGCATATATTAACTTAGAATGTGTACTCTGACTTCAGAGGCTTTTTCTATCACCAGGTTCTAAAATCGGACATTTGGTTCCAGAAAAAACTCTTTGAGCATATTCTCACCAATACACATGTAATTTACATTGTTTACATAACCGTGACATTCCGTATTCCGAACATGTTTCATGTATCACGGATTCATCAAACATGAATTTCTGAGTTGTGAACATTCGCATGACTCATATTTCAAACACAAAAAAACTTTACCTACGCACTTCGAAATATTTACTTTTACTTCGTAAGTTCTTTCTATCACCAGTTTCAACAATCACACTTTTATCTCAGAAAAATCCTCCTGGTGCAAATTCTACCCTAGAGATATATAAGCTAAATAGATTCCATCAACATGATATTCCGTGCTCAGTACATGCTTCATGCATGACAGATTCGACAAACATGCATTCCTGAGTTGAGAGCATGTGGATTACTGATCTTTCATCCTCTATAAATAGAATGTTTCATCTAGAAACGTGTACTCATTTTCACAAGCTTTCCCTAACACCAGTGTCGAATTCTTGCATTTTTCACAGAAAAATGCTTCTGGAGCGATTCCAATGAAATAGACATGTAATTTACATGAATTCCATCAACATGGCATTCCGGGTTCCGTACATGCTACATGCATGACGGATTCGGCAAACATGCGTTCCTGACTTGTGAGCATGTGGATTACTGATCTTTCATCCACCAAAAAAGGCATATATACACTTAGAAATATTTCCTCTGACTTCATAGTTTTTTTCTATCACCAGGTCCTAAAATAGGACAGTGGGCACCAGAAAATTCTCTTTGAGAGAATTCTCACCAATATACATGTAATTTACATTGTTTACATAACCATGGCATTCCATATTCCGAACATGTTTCATGCATCACGGATTCCACATACATGCGTTTCTGACTTGTGAGCTTGTGGATTAGTGATCTTTCATCCACCAACAAGGCATATATACACTTAGTAATATTTACTCTGACATCATAGTTTTTTCTATCAGCAGGTCTTATAATAGGACATTAGGCACCAGAAAAAACTCTTTGAGCGAATTCTCAACAATACACATGTAATTAACATTGTTTAAATAACCTTGGCATTCCGCATTCCGAACATGTTTCATGCATCACGGATTCCTCAAACATGCATTTCTGAGTTGTGAGCATGCGCATGACTGATGTTTCAACCACCAAACAAGTTTCCTATACGCTTTGAAATATTTACTTTTACTTCGTATCATCTTCCTATCACCAGTTTCAAGAATCACAATTTGACCCCAGAAAAACCTTCTTGGAGCGAAATCTACCCTAGTGATACGAAATTTGAATAGATTCCATCAACATGACATTCCGTTTTCTGTACATATTTCATGCATGACGAATCTGGCAAAGATGCGTTTCTGAGTTGTGAGCACATGGATTACTGAACTTTAATTCAGCAAACAAGGCATATATACACTTAGAAATATTTACTCTGACTTCATATGTTTTTAATATCACCAGGTTCTTATATCGGACATTTGGTACCAGAAAACACTCTTTGAGCGAATTCTCACCAATACGCATTTAATTTACATTTTTTACATAACCATGGCATTCCGTATTCCGAACATGTTTCATGCCTCACTGATTCTTCAAACATGCATTTCTGAATTGTGAACATGTGCATGACTCATATTTCAAAATCCAATTAAGTTACCTATGCACTTTGAATTATTTACTTGGACTTCGTATCTTCTTTCTATCACCAGTTTCAAGAATCAAACTTTAATCTCAGAAAAATATTCTTGGTACGAATTCTATCCTAGAGATATGTAATTTAAATAGATTCCATCAACATGATATTCCATGCTCAGAACATGCTTCATGCATGACGGATTCGACAAACATGCATTCCTGAGTTGAGAGCATGTGGATTACTGATCTTTCATACTCTATAAATGGAATGTTTTCAACTAGACACGTGTACTCATTTTCACAAGCTTTCCCTAACACCAGTTTCGAATTCGTGCATTTTTCACAGAAAAATTCTTCTGGAGCGATTTCAACCTAATAGATATGTAATTTACAAGAATTCCATCAACATGGCATTCCGGGGTTTTGTACATATTTCATCCATGACGGATTCGACAAACATGGATTTCTGAGTTGTGAGCATGTGAATTAGTGAACTTTCATCAACCAAACAAGGCATATATTAACTTAGAATGTGTACTCTGACTTCAGAGGCTTTTTCTATCACCAGGTTCTAAAATCGGACATTTGGCTCCAGAAAAAACTCTTTGAGCAAATTCTCACCAATACACATGTAATTTACATTGTTTACATAACCGTGACATTCCGTATTCCGAACATGTTTCATGTATCACGGATTCCTCAAACATGAATTTCTGAGTTGTGAACACGCGCATGACTCATATTTCAAACACCAAACACGTTACCTACGCACTTCGAAATATTTACTTTTACTTCGTAAGTTCTTTCTATCACCAGTTTCAACAATCACACTTTTATCTCAGAAAAATCCTCCTGGTGCGAATTCTACCCTAGAGATATATAAGTTAAATAGATTCCATCAACATGATATTCCGTGCTCAGTACATGCTTCATGCATGACAGATTCGACAAACATGCATTCCTGAGTTGAGAGCATGTGGATTACTGATCTTTCATCCTCTATAAATGGAATGTTTTCATCTAGAAACGTGTACTCATTTTCACAAGCTTTCCCTAACACCAGTGTCGAATTCTTGCATTTTTCACAGAAAAATGCTTCTGGAGCGATTCCAATGAAATAGACATGTAATTTACATGAATTCCATCAACATGGCATTCCGGGTTCCGTACATGCTACATGCATGACGGATTCGGCAAACATGCGTTCCTGACTTGTGAGCATGTGGATTACTGATCTTTCATCCACCAAAAAAGGCATATATACACTTAGAAATATTTCCTCTGACTTCATAGTTTTTTTCTATCACCAGGTCCTAAAATAGGACAGTGGGCACCAGAAAATTCTCTTTGAGAGAATTCTCACCAATATACATGTAATTTACATTGTTTACATAACCATGGCATTCCATATTCCGAACATGTTTCATGCATCACGGATTCCACATACATGCGTTTCTGACTTGTGAGCTTGTGGATTAGTGATCTTTCATCCACCAACAAGGCATATATACACTTAGTAATATTTACTCTGACATCATAGTTTTTTCTATCAGCAGGTCTTATAATAGGACATTAGGCACCAGAAAAAACTCTTTGAGCGAATTCTCAACAATACACATGTAATTAACATTGTTTAAATAACCTTGGCATTCCGCATTCCGAACATGTTTCATGCATCACGGATTCCTCAAACATGCATTTCTGAGTTGTGAGCATGCGCATGACTGATGTTTCAACCACCAAACAAGTTTCCTATACGCTTTGAAATATTTACTTTTACTTCGTATCATCTTCCTATCACCAGTTTCAAGAATCACAATTTGACCCCAGAAAAACCTTCTTGGAGCGAAATCTACCCTAGTGATACGAAATTTGAATAGATTCCATCAACATGACATTCCGTTTTCTGTACATATTTCATGCATGACGAATCTGGCAAAGATGCGTTTCTGAGTTGTGAGCACATGGATTACTGAACTTTAATTCAGCAAACAAGGCATATATACACTTAGAAATATTTACTCTGACTTCATATGTTTTTAATATCACCAGGTTCTTATATCGGACATTTGGTACCAGAAAACACTCTTTGAGCGAATTCTCACCAATACGCATTTAATTTACATTTTTTACATAACCATGGCATTCCGTATTCCGAACATGTTTCATGCCTCACTGATTCTTCAAACATGCATTTCTGAATTGTGAACATGTGCATGACTCATATTTCAAAATCCAATTAAGTTACCTATGCACTTTGAATTATTTACTTGGACTTCGTATCTTCTTTCTATCACCAGTTTCAAGAATCAAACTTTAATCTCAGAAAAATATTCTTGGTACGAATTCTATCCTAGAGATATGTAATTTAAATAGATTCCATCAACATGATATTCCATGCTCAGTACATGCTTCATGCATGACGGATTCGACAAACATGCATTCCTGAGTTGAGAGCATGTGGATTACTGATCTTTCATACTCTATAAATGGAATGTTTTCAACTAGACACGTGTACTCATTTTCACAAGCTTTCCCTAACACCAGTTTCGAATTCGTGCATTTTTCACAGAAAAATTCTTCTGGAGCGATTTCAACCTAATAGATATGTAATTTACAAGAATTCCATCAACATGGCATTCCGGGGTTTTGTACATATTTCATCCATGACGGATTCGACAAACATGGATTTCTGAGTTGTGAGCATGTGAATTAGTGAACTTTCATCAACCAAACAAGGCATATATTAACTTAGAATGTGTACTCTGACTTCAGAGGCTTTTTCTATCACCAGGTTCTAAAATCGGACATTTGGCTCCAGAAAAAACTCTTTGAGCAAATTCTCACCAATACACATGTAATTTACATTGTTTACATAACCGTGACATTCCGTATTCCGAACATGTTTCATGTATCACGGATTCCTCAAACATGAATTTCTGAGTTGTGAACACGCGCATGACTCATATTTCAAACACCAAACACGTTACCTACGCACTTCGAAATATTTACTTTTACTTCGTAAGTTCTTTCTATCACCAGTTTCAACAATCACACTTTTATCTCAGAAAAATCCTCCTGGTGCGAATTCTACCCTAGAGATATATAAGTTAAATAGATTCCATCAACATGATATTCCGTGCTCAGTACATGCTTCATGCATGACAGATTCGACAAACATGCATTCCTGAGTTGAGAGCATGTGGATTACTGATCTTTCATCCTCTATAAATGGAATGTTTTCATCTAGAAACGTGTACTCATTTTCACAAGCTTTCCCTAACACCAGTGTCGAATTCTTGCATTTTTCACAGAAAAATGCTTCTGGAGCGATTCCAATGAAATAGACATGTAATTTACATGAATTCCATCAACATGGCATTCCGGGTTCCGTACATGCTACATGCATGACGGATTCGGCAAACATGCGTTCCTGACTTGTGAGCATGTGGATTACTGATCTTTCATCCACCAAAAAAGGCATATATACACTTAGAAATATTTCCTCTGACTTCATAGTTTTTTTCTATCACCAGGTCCTAAAATAGGACAGTGGGCACCAGAAAATTCTCTTTGAGAGAATTCTCACCAATATACATGTAATTTACATTGTTTACATAACCATGGCATTCCATATTCTGAACATGTTTCATGCATCACGGATTCCACATACATGCGTTTCTGACTTGTGAGCTTGTGGATTAGTGATCTTTCATCCACCAACAAGGCATATATACACTTAGTAATATTTACTCTGACATCATAGTTTTTTCTATCAGCAGGTCTTATAATAGGACATTAGGCACCAGAAAAAACTCTTTGAGCGAATTCTCAACAATACACATGTAATTAACATTGTTTAAATAACCTTGGCATTCCGCATTCCGAACATGTTTCATGCATCACGGATTCCTCAAACATGCATTTCTGAGTTGTGAGCATGCGCATGACTGATGTTTCAACCACCAAACAAGTTTCCTATACGCTTTGAAATATTTACTTTTACTTCGTATCATCTTCCTATCACCAGTTTCAAGAATCACAATTTGACCCCAGAAAAACCTTCTTGGAGCGAAATCTACCCTAGTGATACGAAATTTGAATAGATTCCATCAACATGACATTCCGTTTTCTGTACATATTTCATGCATGACGAATCTGGCAAAGATGCGTTTCTGAGTTGTGAGCACATGGATTACTGAACTTTAATTCAGCAAACAAGGCATATATACACTTAGAAATATTTACTCTGACTTCATATGTTTTTAATATCACCAGGTTCTTATATCGGACATTTGGTACCAGAAAACACTCTTTGAGCGAATTCTCACCAATACGCATTTAATTTACATTTTTTACATAACCATGGCATTCCGTATTCCGAACATGTTTCATGCCTCACTGATTCTTCAAACATGCATTTCTGAATTGTGAACATGTGCATGACTCATATTTCAAAATCCAATTAAGTTACCTATGCACTTTGAATTATTTACTTGGACTTCGTATCTTCTTTCTATCACCAGTTTCAAGAATCAAACTTTAATCTCAGAAAAATATTCTTGGTACGAATTCTATCCTAGAGATATGTAATTTAAATAGATTCCATCAACATGATATTCCGTGCTCAGTACATGCTTCATGCATGACGGATTCGACAAACATGCATTCCTGAGTTGAGAGCATGTGGATTACTGATCTTTCATACTCTATAAATGGAATGTTTTCAACTAGACACGTGTACTCATTTTCACAAGCTTTCCCTAACACCAGTTTCGAATTCGTGCATTTTTCACAGAAAAATTCTTCTGGAGCGATTTCAACCTAATAGATATGTAATTTACAAGAATTCCATCAACATGGCATTCCGGGGTTTTGTACATATTTCATCCATGATGGATTTGACAAACATGGATTTCTGAGTTGTGAGCATGTGAATTAGTGAACTTTCATCAACCAAACAAGGCATATATTAACTTAGAATGTGTACTCTGACTTCAGAGGCTTTTTCTATCACCAGGTTCTAAAATCGGACATTTGGTTCCAGAAAAAACTCTTTGAGCAAATTCTCACCAATACACATGTAATTTACATTGTTTACATAACCGTGACATTCCGTATTCCGAACATGTTTCATGTATCACGGATTCCTCAAACATGAATTTCTGAGTTGTGAACACGCGCATGACTCATATTTCAAACACCAAACACGTTACCTACGCACTTCGAAATATTTACTTTTACTTCGTAAGTTCTTTCTATCACCAGTTTCAACAATCACACTTTTATCTCAGAAAAATCCTCCTGGTGCGAATTCTACCCTAGAGATATATAAGTTAAATAGATTCCATCAACATGATATTCCGTGCTCAGTACATGCTTCATGCATGACAGATTCGACAAACATGCATTCCTGAGTTGAGAGCATGTGGATTACTGATCTTTCATCCTCTATAAATGGAATGTTTTCATCTAGAAACGTGTACTCATTTTCACAAGCTTTCCCTAACACCAGTGTCGAATTCTTGCATTTTTCACAGAAAAATGCTTCTGGAGCGATTCCAATGAAATAGGCATGTAATTTACATGAATTCCATCAACATGGCATTCCGGGTTCCGTACATGCTACATGCATTACGGATTCGGCAAACATGCATTCCTGACTTGTGAGCATGTGGATTACTGATCTTTCATCCACCAAAAAAGGCATATATACACTTAGAAATATTTACTCTGACTTCATATGTTTTTTCTATCTCCAGGTTCTTAAATCGGACATTTGGCACCAGAAAACACTCTTTGTGCGAATTTCACCACTACACATTTAATTTTCATTGTTTACATAACCATGGCTTTCCGTATTCCGATCATGTTTCATTCAACACGGAATCCTCAAACATGCATTTCTTATTTGTGAACATGTGAATGACTGATATTTTAAGCATAACAGTGTACCTAAGCACTTTGTAATAATTACTTTGACTTCATACCTTCTCCCTGTCACCAGTTTCAAGAATCACATTTTGATTCCAGAAAAACCCAATTGGAGCCAATTCTACCCTAGAGAGAGGTAATTTGAAAAGATCCCATCTACATGATATTCCGTGTTCCTAACATGCTACATGTATGACGGATTCAACAAACATGCATTCCTGAGTTGAGAGCTTGTGGATTACTGATCTTTCATCATCTATAAAAGGAATGTTTTCATCTAGACACATGTACTCATTTTCACAAGCTTACCCTAACACCAGATTCGAATTCGTGCATTTTTCACAGAAAAATACTTCTGGAGCGATTTACACCTAACAGATATGTAATTTACATGAATTCCATCAACATGGTATTCCGGGTTCCGTACATGCTACATGCAATTCTGATTCAGCAAACATGCGTTTCTGACTTGTGAGCATGTGGATTACAGATCTTTCATCCACCGAACCACGCATATATACACTTAGAAATATTTTCTCTGGCTTCATTGGTTTTTTCGATCACCAGGTACTAAAATCGGACATATGGAAGTAGAAAAAATGTTGAGCAAATTCTCACCAATACACATGTAATTTACATTTTTTAAATAACCATGGCATTCCGTATTCGGAACATATTTCATGCACAAGGATTCCTCAAACAGGCATTTCTGAGTTGTGAACAAAGGCATGACTGATATTTCAACCACCAAACTAGTTAAATATGCACATTGAAATATTTAATTTGACTTCATAGCTTCTTCCATTCACCAGTTTCAAGAATCACACTTTGATCCCAGAAAAACCCTCGTTGAGTGAATTCTACCCTAGAGAGATGTAATTTGAAAAGATTCCATCTATATGGTATTCCGTGGTCCGAACATGGTACATGAAATACGGATTCGACAAACATGCATTCCTGAGTTGAGAGCATGTGGATTACTGATCTTTCATCCTCTATAAAAGGAATGATTTCATCTAGACACGTGTACTCATTTTCACAAGCTTTCCCTAACACCAGTTTCGAATTCATGCATTTTTCACAGAAAAATACTTCTAGAGCGATTTCCACCTAACAGATATGTAACTTACATTAATTCCATCAACATGGTATTCCGGGTTCTGTACATGCTACATGCATGATGGATTCGGCAAACATGCGTTTCTGCGTTGTGAGCATGTGGATTACTGAGCTTTCATACACCAAACAAGGCATATATAAACTTAGAAATACTTACTCTGACATCATATGTTTTTTTCAATCACCAGGTTCTAAAATCGGACATTTGGCACCAGAAAACACTCTTTGAGCGAATTCTCACCAACACACATGTAATTTACATTGTTTACATAACCAACGCATTGTGTATTCCGAACATGTTTCATGCAACACGGACTCCTGGAACATGCATTTCTGAGCTGTGAACATGCGCATGACTGATGTTTCAACTACCAAAATATTTACGTATGCACTTTGAAATACTTACTTTCACTTCGTAGCTTCTTTCTATCACCAGTTTCAAGAATCACACTTTGATCCCAGAAAAACCCTCTTGGAGCATAAATTACCGTAGAGATATGTAATTTGAATTGATTCCATCTACATGGAATTCCAATTTCCGTACATGCTACATGCATGACGGATTAGTCAAGCATGCATTCCTGAGATAGGAGCATGTGGATTACTGATTTTTCATCCTCTATATCAGGAATAGTTACATCTAGACACGTGTTCTCATTTTCACAAACTTTCCCTGACACCAGTTTCGAATTCATGCATTTTTCACAGAAAAATATTTCTGGAGCGATTTCCACCTAACAGATATGTAATTTACATGAAATCCATCAACATGCATTCCGGGTTCCGTACATGCTACATGCATGACGGATTCGGCCAACATGAGTTTCTGACTTGTGAGCATGTGGATTACTGATATTTCATCCACCAAACAAGGCATATATACACTTCAAAACATTTACTCTGACTTCATAGGTTTTTTCTATCACCAGATCCTAAAATAGGACATTAGGCACCAGAAAAAACTCTTTGTGCGAATTCTCACCAATACACATGTAATTTACATTGTTTACATAACCATGGCATTCCGTATTCTGAACATGTTTCATGCAACATGGATTCCTCAAACAAGCATTTCTGAGTTGTGAACATGCGCATGACTGATATTTGAACCATAACAGGGTACCTATGCACTTTGAAATATTTACTTTGACTATATAGCTTCTCCTTGTCACCAGTTTCAAGAATCACAATTTGAACCCAGAAAAACCATGTTGGAGCGAATTCTACCCTAGAGATATGTAATTTGAATAGATTCCATCTACATGATATTCCGTGTTCCGTACATGCTACATGCATGACGGATTTGACAAACATGCATTCCAGATTTGAGAGCATGTGGATTACTGATCTTTCATCCTCTGTGAATGGAATGTTTTCATCTAGACACGTGTACTCATTTTCACAAGCTTTCCCTAACACCAGTTTTGAATTCGTGCATTATTCTCAGAAAAATTCTTATGGAGCGATTTCCACCTAACTGATATGTAATTTAGATGATTTCCATCAACATTTCATTCCGGGATCCGGACCTGCTGCATGCATGATGGATTCGGCAAACATGAGTTTCTGACTTGTGAGCATGTGGATTACTGATCTTTCATCCACCAAACAAGGCATATATACACTTAGAAATATTTACTCTGGCTTCATAGGTTTTTTCTATCACCAGGTGTAAAATCAGAGATTTGGCACCAGAAAACTCTCTTTGAGCGAATTCTCACCAACACACATGTAATTTACATTGTTTTCATATCCTTGGCATTCCGTATTCCGAACATGTTTCATGCAACACGGATTCCTCAAACATGCATTTCTGAGTTGTGAACATGCGCATGACTGTTGTTTACACCATAAAAGGTTACCTATGCAGTTTGAAATATTTACTTTGACTTCATTGCTTCTACCTGTCACCAGTATCAAGAATCACACTTTGATCCAAGAAAAACACCCTTGGAGAGAATACTACCCTAGAGCTATGTAATTTGAATTGATTCCATCTAAATGATAATCCGTGTTCCGTGCATGCTACATGCATGACGGATTTGAAAACTTGCATTCCTGAGTTTAGAGCATGTGGATTACTGTTCTTTCATCCTCTATAAAAGGAAGAGTTTCATCTAGACACGTGTACTCATTTTCACAAGCTTCCCCTAACACCATTTTCGAATTTGTGCATTTTTCATAGAAAAATACTTCTGGAGCGATTTCCACCTAATAGATATATAATTTACATGAATTTCATCAACATAGCATTCCAGGATTCGTACATGCTACATGCATGACGGATTCGACATACATCAGTTTCTGAGTTGTGAGCATGTGTATTAGTGTACTTTCACACACCAAACAAGACATATATACACTTAGAAATATTTACTCTGACTTCATAAGTTTTTTCTATACACAGGTTCTAAAATTGAATATTTGGCACCAGAAAACTCTCTTTGAGCGAATTCTCACCAATACACATTTAATTTAAATTGTTTACATAACCATCGCATTCCGTATTACAAGCAAGTTTCATGCAACACGGATTCCTCAAACATGCATTTCTGAGCTGTGGACATGCGCATGACTGATTTTTCAAACATAACAGTGTACACTTGCACTTAGAAATATTTACTTTGTCTTCATTACTTCTCCCTGTCACCAGTTTCAAGAATCGGACTTTGACCCCAGAAAAAACTTCTTGGAGCGAAATCTACCCTAGATATATGTGATTTGAATAGAATCCATCAAAATGATATTCCGGTTTCCGTACATGCTACATGCATGTCGGATTTGAAAAACATGAGTTTCTGAGATGTGAGCATGTGGATTACTGAACTTTCATCCACCAAACAAGGCATATATTCTCTTACAAATATTTACTCTGTCTTCATAGGTTTTTTCTATCACCAGGTTCTAAAATCGGACATTTGGCAAGAGAAAACACTTTGCGCAAATTCTCACCAATACACATATAATTTACATTGTTTACATAAGCATGTCATTCCGTATTCCGAAATTTTCATGCAACACGGATTCCTCAAACATGCATTCCTGAGTTGAGAGCATGTGGATTATTGATCTTTCATCCTCTATAAAAGGAATATTTTCATCTAGACACGTGTACACATTTTCACAAGCTTTCCCTAACACCAGTTCCGAATTCGTGCATTTTTCACAGAAAAATACTTCTGGAGCGATTTCAAAATAATAGATTTGTAATTTACATGAATTGTATCCACATGGCATTCCAGGTTCCGTACATCCTCCATGCATGACGGATTCGGCAATCATGCGTTTCTGTGTTGTGAGCACATGGATTACTGACCTTTCATCCACCAAACAAGGCATATATTCACTTAGAAATATTTACTATATCTTCATAGGTTTTTTCTATCACCAGGTTCTAAAATCAGACATTTGGCACCAGAAAAAAACTCTTTGAGCAAATTCCCACCAATACACATGTAATTTACATTGTTTAAATTACCATGGTATTCCGTATTCTGAACATCTTTCATACATCAATGATTCCTCAAACATGCATTTCTGAGTTGTGAATATGCGCATGACTCATGTTTGAACCACCAAAAAAGTTACCTATGCACTTTGGAATATTTACTTTGACTTCATAGCTTCTCCCTTTCACCTGTTTCATGAATCACACTTTTATCCCAGAAAAACACTCTTGGAGCGAATTCGACCCTAGAGATTTTTAATTTGAATAGATTCCATCAACATGATATTCCGTGTTCAGTAAAAGCTACATGCATGACGGATTCGACAAACATGCATTCCTGAGTTGAGAGCATGTGGATTACTGATCTTTCATCCTCTATAAAAGGAAGAGTTTAATCTCGACATCTGTATACATTTTCACAAGCTTTCCCTAACACCATTTTCGAATTTGTGCATTTTTCATAGAAAAATACTTATGAAGCGATTTCCACCTAATAGATATGTAATTTACATGTATTCCATCAACATGGAATTCCGGGATTCGTACATGCTACTTACATGACGGATTCGGCAAACATGCATTTCTGACTTGTGAGCATGTGGATTACAGAACTTTCATCAACCAAACAGGGCATATATACACTTAGAAATATTTACTTTGGCTTCATAGGTTTTTTCGATCACCAGGTTCTAAAAGCGGATATTTGGCACAGGAAAACACTCTTTGCACAAATTCTCACCAATACACATGTAATATACATTGTTTACATAACCATGTCATTCTGTATTCCGAACTTTGCATGCAACATGGATTCCTCAAACATGCATTCCTGAGTTGAGATCATGTGGATTATTGATCTATCATCCTGTATAAAAGGAATATTTTCACCTAGACACGTGTACACATTTTCACAAGCTTTACCTAACACCAGTTTCGAATTCGTGAATTTTTCACAGGAAAATACTTCTGGAGCAATTTCAAACTAATAGATTTGTAACTTACATGAATTGCATCCACATGGCATTCCAGGTTCCGTACATGCTCCATGCATGACGGATTCGGCAAACATGAATTTCTGAGTTGTGAGCACGTGGATTACAGAACTTTCATCAACCAAACAGGGCATATATACACTTAGAAATATTTACTTTGGCTTCATAGGTTTTTTCGATCACCAGTTTCTAAAAGTGGATATTTGGCCCAGGAAATCACTCTTTGCACAAATTCTCACCAATACATATGTAATATATATTGTTTACATAACCATGTCATTCTGTATTCCGAACTTTGCATGCAACATGGATTCCTCAAACATGCATTCCTGAGTTGAGATCATGTGGATTATTGATCTTTCATCCTGTATAAAAGGAATATTTTCATCTAGACACGTGTACACATTTTCACAAGCTTTACCTAACACCAGTTTCGAATTCGTGAATTTTTCACAGGAAAATACTTCTGGAGCAATTTCAAACTAATAGATTTGTAACTTACATGAATTGCATCCACATGACATTCCAGATTCCGTACATGCTCCATGCATGACGGATTTGGCAATCATGTGTTTCTGGCATGTGAGCATGTGGATTACGGACCTTTCATCCACCAAACAAGACATATATACACTTAGAAATATTTACTCTGAATTCATAAGTTTTTTCTATAAGCAGGTTCTAAAATCGAATATTTGGCACCAGAAAACACTCTTTGAGCGAATTCTCACCAATACATATTTAATTTAAATTGTTTACATAACCATCGCATTCCGTATTCCAAGCAAGTTTCATGCAACACGAATTCCTCAAACATGCATTTCTGAGTTGTGAACATGTGCATGACTTATGTTTCAACCATAAAACTGTACCTATGCACTTTGAAATATTTACTATGACTTCATAGCTTCTTCCTATCACCAGTTTCAAGAATCACAATTTGACCGTAGAAAAAATTTCTTGGATCGAAATCTACCCTAGAGGTATGTAATTTGAATAGATTCCTTCAACATGGCATTCCGGTTTCCGTACATGATACATGCATGAAGGATTCGACAAACATGTGTTTCTGAGTTGTGAGCACGTGGATTACTAACCTTTCACCCACTAAACAAGGCATATATACCCTTAGAAATATTTACTCTGAGTTCATAGATTTTTTCTATCACCCTGTTCTAAAATCAGACATTCGGCACCAGAAAACACTCTTTGAGCGAATTCTCACCAAAACACATTGAATTAACATTGTTTACATAACCATGTCATTCCGTATTCCGAAAATGTTTCATGCATCACGGATAACTCAAACATGCATTTCTTAATTGTGAACATGCCCATGACTCATATTTCAACCACCAGACAATTTACCTATGCACTTTGAAATATTTACTTTGACTTCGTATTTTCTTCCTATCACCAGTTTCAATAATCACAATTTGATCCCAGAAAAAACCTCTTGGTACGAATTCTACCCTAGAAATATGTAATTTGAATAGATTCCATCAACATGATATTCCGTGTTCCATAGATGCTACATGCATGACTGATTCGACAAACATGCATTCCTGAGTTGAGAGCATATGGATTGCTGATTTCATCCTCTATTAATGGAACGATTTGATCCAGACACGTGAACTCATTTTTATAAGCTTTCCCTAACACCAGTTTCAAATTCGTGCATTTTTCACAGAAAAATACTTCTGAACGATTTCCACCTAACAGATATGTAATTTACATGAATTCCGTCAACATGGCATTCCGACATCTGTACATGCTGCATGCATGACGTATTTGGCAAACATGCGTTTCTGAGTTGTGAGCATGTGGATTACAGAACTTTCAACCACCAAACAAGACATATATACACTTACAATATTTACTCTTTCTTCATAGGTTTTTCCTATCACCAGGTTCTTAAATCAGACATTTGGCACCAGAAAACACTCTTTGAGCGAATTCTCACCACTACACATGTAATTTCCTTTGTTTACATAACCATGGCTTTCCGTATTCCGATCATGTTTCATTCAAGACGGATTCCTCAAACATTCATTCCTGAGTTGAGAGCATGTGGATTATTGATCTTTCATCCTGTATAAAAGGAATATTTTCATCTAGACATGTGTACACATTTTCACAAGCTTTACCTAACACCAGTTTTGACTTCGTGCATTTTTTACAGGAAAATACTTCTGGAGCGATTTCAAACTAATAGATTTGTAACTTACATGAATTGCATCCACATGACATTCCAGGTTCCGTACATGCTCCATGCATGACGGATTGGGCAAACATGAATTTCTGAGTTGTGAGCACGTGGATTATTGACCTTTCATCCACCAAACAAGACATATATTCACTTAGAAATAATTACTATGTCTTCAAAGGTTATTTCGATCACCAGGTTCTAAAATCGGACATTTGGCAACAGCAAACACTCTTTGAGCATATTCCCACCAATACACATGTAATTTACTTTGTTTACATTACCATGGAATTCCGAATTCTGAACATGTTTCATGCAACAAGGATTCCTTGAACATGCATTTCTGAGTTGTGAAAATGCGCATGACTCCTCTTTCTACCATAAGAGGGTACATATTCACTTTGAAATATTTACTTAGTCTTCATTGCTTCTCCCTGTCACCAGTTTCAAGAAGCACAATTTGACCACAGAAAAACCCTCTTGGCGCGAATTCTGCACTATAGATATGTAATTTGAATAGATTCCATCTACATGATATTCCGTGTTCCATACAAGCTACATGCATGACGGATTTGACAAACATGCATTCCTGAGTTGAGAGCATGTGGATTACTGATATTCATCCTCTATAAAAGGAAGAGTTTCATCTAGACACGTGTACTCATTTTCATAAGCTTCCCTTAACACCAGTTTCCAATTTGTGCATCTTTCATTGAAAAATACTTATGAAGCGATTTCCACCTAATAGATATGCAATTTACATGAATTCCATCAACATGCCATTCCGGGTTTCGTACATGATACAGGCATGACGGATTCGGCAATCATTAGATTCTGACTTGTGAGCATGTGGATTACAGAACTTTCAACCACCAAACAGGGCATATATACACTTAGAATTATTTACTCTGGCTTCATAGGTTTTTTCGATCACCAGGTTCTAAAATCATACATTTGGAAGAAGAAAAATTTTGAGCAAATTCTCAACAATACACATGTAATTTACATTGTTTAAATAACCATGGCATTCCGTATTTGGAACCTGTTTCATGCACAAGGATTCCTCAAACAGGCATTTCTGAGTTGTGAACATGCGCATGACAGATGTTTCAACCACGAAAAAATTTACATATGCACATTGAAATATTTAATTTGACTTCGTAGCTTCTTCCTATCACCAGTTTCAAGAATCACACTTTGATCCCAGAAAAACCCTCTTGGAGTGAATTCTACCCTAGAGAGGTGTAATTTGAAAAAATTCCAGCTACATAATATTCCGTGGTCCGAACATGCTACATGCATGACGGATTCGACAAACATGCATTCCTGAGATGAGAGCATGTGGATTACTGATCTTTCATACTCTATAATAGGAATGTTTTCATCTAGACACGTGTACTCATTTTCACAACCTTTCCCTAACACCAGTTCGAATTCGTGCATTTTTCGCAGAAAAATACTTCTGGAGTGATTTCCACCTAACAGATATGTAATTTACATGAATTCCATCAACATGACATTCCTGGTTCCATACATGCTACATGCATGATGGATTCGGCAAACATGCAATTCTGAGTTGTGAGCACGTGGATTACTTGACTTTCATCCACCAAACAAGGCTTATATACACTTAGAAATATTTACTCTGACTTCATAGGATTTTTCTATCACCAGGTTTTAAAATCGGATATTTGGCACCAGAAAACACTCTTTGAGAGTATTCTAACCAATACACATGTAATTTATATTGTTTACATAACCATGGCATTCTGTATTCTGAACATGTTTCTTGCAACACGGATTGCTCAAACATGCATTTCTGAGATGTGAACATGCGCATGACTGATATTTCAACCATAACACGGTACCTATGCAGTTTGAAATATTTACTTTGACTTCATAGCTACTCCCTGTCACCAGTTTCAAGAATCACACTTTGATCCCAGAAAAACCCAATTTGAACGAATTCTGCCCTAGAGATAGGTAATTTGAAAAGGTTCCATGTACATGATATTCCGTTTTCTGAAAATGCTACATGCATGACAGATGTGACAAACATGCATTCCTGAGTTGAGAGAATGTGGATAACTGATCTTTCATCCTCTATAAAAGGAATGATTTCATCTAGTCCCGTGTACACATTTTCACATGCTTTCCCTAACACCAGTTTCTAATTCGTGCATTTTTCACAGAAAAATACTTCTGGAACGATTTCCACCTAACATATGTAATTTACATGAATTCCATCAACATGGCATTCCAGATTTCGTACATGTTACATGCATGACGGATTCGGCAAACGTGCGTTTCTGAGTTGTGAGCACGTGGATTACTGACATTTCATCCACCAAACAAGGCATATATACACTTAGAAATATTTACTCTTTCTTCATAGGTATTTTCTATCACCAGGTCCTATAATAGGACATTAGGCACCAGAAAAAGCTCTCTGAGCAACTTTTCACTATTACACATGTAATTTACATTGTTTACATAACCATGGCATTCTGTATTCCGAACATGTTTCATGCAACACGTACTCCTGAAACGTGCATTTCTGAGTTGTGAACATGCGCATGACTGATGTTTCAACTCCCAAAATATGTACCTATGCACTTTGAAATATTTGCTTTGACTTCGTATACTGTTCCTATCACCAGTTTCAATAATCACAGTTTGATTCCAGAAAAACTCTCTTGGATCATATTATACCGTAGAGATATGTAATTTGAATTGATTCCATCTACATGGAATTCCGAGTTCCGTACATGCTACATGCATGACGGATTCGACAAACATGCATTCCTGAGTTGAGAGCATGTGGATTACTGATCTTTCATCAACTATAAAGGACTGTTTACATCGAGACACGTGTACTCATTTTCACAAGCTTTCCCTAACACCACTTCGAATTCATGCATTTTTCACAGAAAAATACTTCTGGAGCGATTTCCACCTAACAGATTTGTAACTTACATGAATACTTTCAACATGGAATTCCGGGTTCCGTACATGCTACATGCATGACAGATTAGGCAAACATGCATTTCTGAGTTGTTAGCACGTGGATTACTCAACTTTCATCCACCAAACAAGGCTTATGTACACTGAGAAATATTTACTATGGCTTCATATGTCTTTTCTATCACCAGGATCTAAAATCGGACATTTGGAACCAGAAAAACTCTTTGAGGGAATTCTCACCAATACACATGTAATTTACAATGTTTACATAACCATGGCATTCCGTATTGTGATCATGTTTCATGCACAAGGATAGCTCCAACATGAATTTCTGAGTTATGAACATGCACATGACTGTTGTTTCAACCACCAAACAAGTTACCTATGCACTTTGAAATATTTACTGTGACTTCGTATCTTCTTCCTCTGACCTGTTTCAAGAATCACATTTTGACCCCAGAAAAACCCTCTTGGAATGAATTCTACCCTAGAGATATGTAATTTTAATAGATTCCATCAACATGATATTCCCTGTTATGTACATGCTAAATGCATGATGGATTCGACAAACATGCATTCCTGAGTTGTGAGCATATAGATTACTGATCTTTCATTCTCTATAAAAAGAATATTTTCAGCTGGACATGTTCCACATTTGCACAAGCTTTCCCTAACACCAGTTATGAATTCATGCATTTTTCACAGAAAAATTCTTCTGGAGTGATTTCCACCTAACAGATATGTAATTTACATGAATTCCATCAACATGGCATTCCGGGTTCCGTACATGCTACATGTATGAAGGTTTCGGCAGACATGCGTTTCTGTGTTGTGAGCTTGTGGATTCCTGATCTTTCATCCAAAAAACAAGGCTTATATACACTTAGAAATATTTACTTTGACTTCATAGGTTTTTTCTATCACCAGGTTCTAAAATCGGACATTAGGCACCAGAAAACACTCTTTGAGCGAAATCTCACCAATACACATGTAATTTACATTGTGTACATAAGCAAGGCATTCCATATTCCGAACGTTTCATGCAACATGGTTTCCTCAAACATGCATTTCTCTGTTGTGATCATTCGCATGACTCAAGTTTCAACCAGCAAACAAGTTACCAATGCACTTTGAAATATTTACTTTGACTTGTTATCTTCTTTCTATCACCAGTTTCAAGAATCACACTTTGATTCCAGAAAAACACTCTTGGAACATATTCTACCCTAGAGATATTTAATTTGAATAGATTCCATCTAAATTGAATTCCTTGTTCCGTACATGCTACATACATGACGGATTAGACAAACATGCATTCCTGATTTGAGAGCATGTGGATTACTGATCATCATCCTCTATAAAAGGAATGTTTTCATCTAGACACGTGTACTCATTTTCACAAGCTTTCCCTAACACCAGTTTCGAATTCTTGCTTTTTTCACAGAAAAATACTTCTGGAGCTATTTCAACCTAACAGATATGTAATTAACATGAATTCCATCAACATGGCATTCCGGGTTCCGTACATGCTACATGCATGACGGATTCGGCAAACATGCGTTTCTGAGTTGTGAGCACGTGGATTACAGATCTTTCATCCACCAAACAAGGCATATATAGACTTAGTAATATTTACTCTGGCTTCATAGATTTTTTCTATCAACAGTTTCTAAAACCGGACATTTGGCACAGGAAAACACTCTTTGCACAAATATTCACCAATACACATGTAATATACATTGTTTAAATTACCATGTCATTGCGTATTCCGAACATTTCATGCAACACGGATTCCTCAAACATTCATTCCTGAGTTGAGAGCATGTGGATTATTGATCTTTCATCCTGTATAAAAGGAATATTTTCATCTAGACATGTGTACCCATTTTCACAAGTTTACCCAACAGCAGTTTCGAATTCGTGCATTTTTCACAGGAAAATACTTCTGGAGCGATTTCAAACTAATAGACTTGTAACTTACATGAATTGCATCCACATGAAATTCCAGGTTCCGTACATGCTCCATGTATTACGGATTCGGCAAACATGAATTTCTGAGTTGTGAGCACGTGGATTACTGACCTTTCATCCACCAAACAAGGCATATATTCACTTAGAAATAATTACTATGTCTTCAAAGGTAATTTCGATCACCAGGTTCTAAAATCTTACATTTGGCACCAGCAAACACTCTTTGAGCATATTCCCACCAATACAAATGTAATTTACTTTGTTTACATTACCATGGAATTCCGAATTCTGAACATGTTTCATGCAACAAGGATTCCTTGTACATGAATTTCTGAGTTGTGAAAATGCGCATGACTGCTCTTTCTACCATAAGAGGGTACTTATTCACTTTGAAATATTTACTTAGACTTCATTGCTTCTCCCTTTCACCAGATTCAAGAATCACAATTTGACCACAGAAAAACCCTCTTGGCGTGAATTCTACACTAGAGATATGTAATTTTAATAGATTCCATCTACATGATATTCCGTGTTCCGTACAAGCTACATGCATGACGGATTTGAGAAACATGCATTCCTGAGTTGAGAGCATGTGGATTACTGATCTTTCATCCTCTATAAAAGGAAGAGTTTCATTTAGACACGTGTACTCATTTTCATAAGGTTCCCTTAACACCAGTTTCCAATTTGTGCATTTTTCATTGAAAAATACTTATGAAGCAATTTCCACCTAATAGATATTTAATTTACATGAATTCCATCAACATGCCATTCTGGGTTTCGTACATGATACAGGCATGACGGATTCGGCAATCATTAGTTTCTGACTTGTGAGCATGTGGATTACAGAACTTTCAACCACGAAACAGGGCATATATACACTTAGAATTATTTACTCTGGCTTCATAGGTTTTTTCGATCACCAGGTTCTAAAATCGTACATTTGGAAGAAGAAAAATTTTGAGCAAATTCTCAACAATACACATGTAATTTACATTGTTTAAATAACCATGGCATTCCGTATTTGGAACCTGTTTCATGCACAAGGATTCCTCAAACAGGCATTTCTGAGTTGTGAACATGCGCATGACAGATGTTTCAACCACCAAAAAATTTACATATGCACATTGAAATATTTAATTTGACTTCGTAGCTTCTTCCTATCACCAGTTTCAAGAATCACACTTTGATCCCAGAAAATCCCTCTTGGAGTGAATTCTACCCTAGAGAGGTGTAATTTGAAAAAAATCCAGCTACATAATATTCCGTGGTCCGAACATGCTACATGCATGACCGTTCGACAAACATGCATTCCTGAGATGAGAGCATGTGGATTACTGATCTTTCATACTCTATAATAGGAATGTTTTCATCTAGACGCGTGTACACATTTTCACAAACTTTCCCTAACACCAGTTTCGAATTCGTGCATTTTTCGCAGAAAAATACTTCTGGAGTGATTTCCACCTAACAGATATGTAATTTACATGAATTCCATCAACATGACATTCCTGGTTCCATACATGCTACATGCATGACGGATTCGGCAAACATGCAGTTCTGAGTTGTGAGCAAATGGATTACTTGTCTTTCATCCACCAAACAAGGCTTATATACACTTAGAAATATTTACTCTGACTTCATAGGATTTTTCTATCACCAGGTTTTAAAATTGGATATTTGGCACCAGAAAACACTCTTTGAGAGAATTCTCACCAATATACATGTAATTTACATTGTTTACATAACCATGGCATTCTGTATTCCGAACATGTTTCATGCAACACGTACTCCTGAAACATGCATTTCTGAGTTGTGAACATGCGCATGACTGATATTTCAACCATAACACGGTACCTATGCACTTTGAAATATTTACTTTGACTTCATAGCTACTCCCTGTCACCAGTTTCAAGAATCATACTTTGATCCCAGAAAAACTAAATTGGAGCGAATTCTACCCTAGAGATAGGTTATTTGAAAAGTTTCCATCTACATGATATTCCGTGTTCCGAAAATTTTACATACATGACGGATTCTACAAACATACATTCCTGAGTTGAGAGCATGTGGATAACTGATCTTTCATCCTCTATAAAAGGAATGATTTCATCTAGACACGTATACACATTTTCAAATGCTTTCCCTAACACCAGATTCTAATACGTGCATTTTTCACAGAAAAATACTTCTGGAGCGTTTTCCACCTAACATATATAATTTTCATGAATTCCATCAACATGGCATTCCCGATTCCGTACATGTTACATGTATGACGGATTCGGCAAATGTGCGTATCTGAGTTGTGAGCACTTGGATTACTGACCTTTCATCCACCAAACAAGGCATATATACACTTAGAAATATTTACTCATTCTTCATAGGTTTTTTCTAACACCAGGTCCTATAATAGGACATAAGGCACCAGAAAAAACTCTCTGAGCGAATTCTCACCAATACAAATGTAATTTACATTGTTTACATAACCATGGCATTCTGTATTCCTAACATGTTTCATGCAACACGTACTCTTGAAACATACATTTCTGAATTGTGAACATGCGCATGACTGATGTTTCAACTCCCAAAATATGTACCTATGCACTTTGAATTATTTACTTTTACTTCGTATACTCTTCCTATCACCAGGTTCAATAATCACACTTTGATCCCAGAAAAACTCTCTTGGATCATATTATACCGTAGAGATATGTAATTTGATTTGATCCCATCTACATGGAATTCCGAGTTCCATACATGCTACATGCATGACGGACTCGACAAACATGCATTTCTGAGTTGAGAGCATGTGGATTACTGATCTTTCATCAACTATCAAAGGACTGTTTACATCGAGACACGTGTACTCATTTTGACAAGCTTTCCCTAACACCACTTCGAATTCGTGCATTTTTCACAGAAAAATACTTCTGGAGCGATTTCCACCTAACAGATTTGTAACTTACATGAATTCCTTCAACATGGTATTCCGGGTTCCGTCCATGCTAAATGCAATGTGGATTCGGCAAACATGTATTTCTGAGTTGTGAGCACGTGGATTATTGAACTTTCATCCACCATACAAGGCGTATATACACTTAGAAATATTTACCCTGACTTCATAGGTCTTTTCTTTCACCATGATCTAAAATCGGACATTTGGAACCAGAAAAACTCTTTGAAGGAATTCTCACCAATACACATGTAATTTACAATGTTTACATAACCAATGGCATTCCGTATTCTGATCATGTTTCATGCACAAGAATTCCTCAAACATGCATTTCTGAGTTGTGAACATGCGCATGAATGATGTTTCAAACACCAAACAAGTTACCTATGCACTTTGAAATATTTCCTGTGACTTCGTATCTTCTTCCTCTCACCAGTTTCAAGAATCACATTTGACCCAAGAAAAACACTCTTGGAATGAATTCTACCCTAGAGATATGTAATTTGAATAGATTCCATCAACATGCTATTCCGTGTTCCGTACATGCTACATGCATGACTGATTCGACTAACATGCATTCCTGAGTTGTGAGCATGTAGATTACTGATCTTTCATTCTCTATAAAAAGAATATTTTCAGCTGGACTTTTGTCCACATTTTCACAAGCTTTCCCTAACACAAGTTACGATTTCATGCATTTTTCACAGAAAAATACTTCTGGAGTGATTTCCACCTAACAGATATATAATTTACATGAATTCCAACAACATGGCATTCCGGGTTCCGTACATGCTACATGTATGACTGTTTCGGCAAACATGCGTTTCTGTTTTGTGAGCATGTGGATTACTGATCTTTCATCCACCAAACAAGGCTTATATACACTTAGAAATATTTAGTTTGACTTCATAGTTGTTTTCTATCACCAGGTTCTAAAATCGGGCATTAGGCACCAGAAAACACTCTTTGAGCGAATTCTCACCAATACACATGTAATTTACATTGTTTACATAACCAGGGCATTCCGTATTTCGAAAGTTTCATGCAACACGGATTCCTCAAACATGCATTTCTGTGTTTTGATCATTCACATGACTCAAGTTTCAACCAGCAACAAGTTACCAATGCACTTTGAAATATTTACTTTGACTTCAAACTTCTTCCTATCACCAGTATCAAGAATCACACTTTGATTCCAGAAAAACACTCTTGGAACATATTCTACCCTAGAGATATTTAATTTGAATAGATTCCGTCTAAATTGAATCCCTTTTTCCGTACATGCTACATACATGGCGGATTAGACAAGCATGCATTCCTGAGTTTAGAGCATGTGGATTACTGATTTTTCATTCTCTATAAAAGGAATGATTTCATCTAGACACGTGTACTCATTTCAGAAGCTTTCCCTAACACCAGTTTCGAATTCTTGCTTTTTTCACAGAAAAATACTTCTGGAGCAATTTCAACCTAACAGATATGTAATTAACATGAATTCCATCAACATGGCATTCCGGGTTCCATACATGCTACATGCATGACAGATTCGGCAAACATGCGTTTCTGAGTTGTGAGCACGTGGATTACTGATCTTTCATCCACCAAACAAGGCATATATATACTTAGTAATATTTACTCTGACCTCATAGTTTTTTTCTATCAGCAGGTTCTAAAATCAGACATTTGGCACCAGAAAACACTCTTTGAGCGAATTCTCACCTATACACATGTAATTTACATTGTTTACGTAACCATGGCATCTTGTATTCTGAACATGTTTCATGCAAAACGGACTCCTGAAACATGAATTTCTGAGTTGTGAACATGTGCATGACTGATGTTTCAACCATAACAATGTACCTATGCACTTTGGAATATTTACTTAGACTTCATTGCTTCTCCCTTTCGCCAGATTTAAGAATCACTCTTTGATCCCAGAAAAACCCTCTTTGAGCGAATTCTGCCCTAGAGATATGTAATTTCAATAGATTCCATGTACATGATATTCCGTTTTCTGAAAATGCTACATAAATGACGGATTCGACAAACATGCATTCCTGAGTTGAGAGCATGTGGATAACTGATCTTTCATCCTCTATAAAAGGAATGATTTCATCTAGACACGTGTACACATTTTCACATGTTTTCCCTAACACCAGTTTCTAATTCGTGCATTTTTCACAGAAAAATACTTCTGGAGCGATTTCCACCTAACATATGTAATTTACATGAATTCCATCAACATGGCATTCCAGATTCCGTACATGTTACATGCATGACGGATTCGGCAAACGTGCATTTCTGAGTTGTGAGCACGTGGATTACTGACATTTCATCCACCAAACAAGGCATATACACACTTAGAAATATTTACTCTTTCTTCATAGTTATTTTCTATCACCAGGTCCTATAATAGGACTTTAGGCCCCAGAAAAAACTCTCTGAGCAAATTCTCACCAATACACATGTAATTTACATTGTTTACATAACCATGGCATTCTGTATTCCGAACATGTTTCATGCAACACGTACTCTTGAAACATAAATTTCTGAATTGTGAACATGCGCATGACTGATGTTTCAACTCCCAAAATATGTACCTATGCACTTTGAATTATTTACTTTGACTTCGTATACCCTTCCTATCACCAGGTTCAATAATCACACTTTGATCCCAGAAAAACTCTCTTGGATCATATAATACCGTAGAGATATGTAATTTGAATTGATTCCATCTACATGGAATTCCAAGTTCCGTACATGCTACATGCATGATGGATTCGACAAACATGCATTCCTGAGTTGAGAGCATGTGCATTACTGATCTTTCATCAACTAAAATAGGACTGTTTACACCGAGACACGTGTACTCATTTTCACAAGCTTTCCCTAACACCACTTCGAATTCGTGCATTTTTCACAGAAAAATACTTCTGGAGCGATTTCCACCTAACAGATTTGTGACTTACATGAATTCCTTCAACATGGTGTTCCGGGTTCCGTTCATGCTACATGCAATGTGGTTTCGGCAAACATGCATTTCTGAGTTGTGAGCACGTGGATTACTGAACTTTCATCCACCAAACAAGGCTTATATACACTTAAAAATAATTACTCTGACTTCATTGGACTTTTCTTTCACCAGGATCTAAAATCGGACATTTGGATTAAGAAAAACTCTTTCAGGGAATTCTCACCAATACACATGTAATTTACAATGTTTACATAGCCATGGCATTCCGTATTCTGATCATGTTTCATGCACAAGAATTCCTCCAACATGCATTTCTGAGTTGTTAACATGCGCATGACTGATGTTACAAACACCAAACAAGTTACCTATGCACTTTGAAATATTTACTGTGACTTCGTATGTTCTTCCTCTCACCACTTTCAAGAATCACATTTGACCCAGGAAAAACCCTCTTGGAATGAATTCTACCCTAGAGATATGTAATTTCAATAGATTCCATCAACATGATATTCCCTGTTTTGTACATGCTACATGCATAATGGATTCGACAAACATGCATTTCTGAGTTGAGAGCATGTGGATAACTGATCTTTCATCCTCTATAAAAGGAATGATTTCATCTAGACACGTGTACACATTTTCACATGTTATCCCTAACACAAGTATCTAATTCGTGCATTTTTCACAGAAAAATAATTCTGGAGCGATTTCCACCTAACATACGTAATTTACATGAATTCCATCAACATGGCATTCCAGATTCCGTACATGTTACATGCATGACGGATTCGGCAAACGTGCGTTTCTGAGTTGTGAGCACGTGGATTACTGACATTTCATCCACCAAACAAGGCATATATACACTTAGAAATATTTACTCTTTCTTCATAGGTATTTTCTATCACCAGGTCCTATAATAGGACATTAGGCACCAGAAAAAACTCTCTGAGCGACTTCTCACCAATACACATGTAATTTACATTGTTTACATAACCATGGCATTCTGTATTCCGAACATGTTTCATGCAACACGTACTCCTGAAACATGCATTTCTGACTTGTGAACATGCGCATGACTGATGTTTCAACTCCCAAAATATGTACTTATGCAATTTGAATTATTTGCTTTGGCTTCGTATACTCTTCCTATCACCAGTTTCAATAATCACACTTTGATCCCAGAAAAACTCTCTTGGATCATATTATATCGTAGAGATATTTAATTTGAGTTGATTCCATCTACATGGAATTCCGAGTTCGGTATATGCTACATGCATGACGGATTCGACAAACATGCATTCCTGAGTTGAGAGCATGTGGATTTCTGATCTTTCATCCTCTATAAAAGGAATGTTTACAACGAGACACGTGTACTCATTTTCACAAAATTTCCCTAACACCTGTTTCGAATTCGTGCATTTTTCACAGAAAAATACTTCTGGAGCGATCTCCATCTAGCAGATTTGTAACTTACATGAATACGTTCAACATGGAATTCCGGGTTCCGTACATGCTACATGCATGACGGATTCGGCAAACATGCATTTCTGAGTAGTTAGCACGTGGATTTGTGAACTTTCATCCACCAAACAACGCTTATATACACTTAGAAATATTTACTCTGACTTCATAGGTCTTTTCTATCACCAGGATCTGAAATCAGACATTTGGCACCAGAAAACTCTCTTTGAGCGAATTCTCAATAATACACATGTAATTTACATTGTTTAAGTAACCATAGCATTCCATATTCCGAACATGTTTCATGCAACACGGACTCCTGAAACATGAATTTCTGAGTTGTGAACAAGCGCATGACTGATGTTTCAACCATAACAATGTACATATGCACTTTGAAATATTTATTTAGACTTCATTGCTTCTCCCTGTCACCAGATTTAAGAATCACACTTTGATCCCAGAAAAACCCTCTTAGAGCGAAGTCTACACTAGAGATATGTAATTTGAATAGATTCCATCTACATGGAATTCCGTGTTCCGTACTAGCTACATGCATCACGGATTCGACAAACATGCATTCCTGACTTGAGAGCATGTGGATAACTGATCTTTCATCCTCTATAACAGGAATGTTTTCATCTAGATACGTGTACAAATTTTCCTATGCTTTCTCTAACTCCAGATTCCAATTCATGCATGTAATACAGAAAAATACTTCTGGAGCGATTTCCACCTAACAGATATGTAATTTACATGAATTGCATCATCATGGCATTCCGGGTTCCGTACATGCTACATACATAAAGGATTCGGCCAACATGAGTTTCTGAGTTGTGAGCACATGGATTACTGACCTTTCATTCACCAAACAAGGCATATATACACTTAGAAATATTTACTCTGACTTCATATGTTTTTTCTATCACCAGGTTCTAAAATCGGACATTTGGCACCAGAAAATTCTCTTTGAGCGAATTCTCACCAATACACATATAATTTACATTGTTTACATAACCATGGCATTCCGTATTCCGAACATGTTCCATGCAACGCGGATTCCTTAAACATGCATTTCTGAGTTGTACACATGCGCATGTCTGATGTTTCAAACATAGAAGTGTACATATGCACTTAGGAATATTTACTATGACTTCATTGCTTCTCCCTGTCACCAGTTTCAAGAATCAGACTTTGACCCCAGAAAAACCTTCTTGGAGCGAAATCTACCCTAGATATATTTAATTTGAATAGATTCCATCAACATGGCATTCCGGTTTCCGTACATGCTACATGCATGACGGATTCGACAAACATGAGTTTCTGAGTTTTGAGAATGTGGATTACTGAACTTTCATCCACCAAACAAGGCATATTTTTTCTTAGAAATATTTACTGTGACTTCATAGGATTTTTCTATCACCAGTTCCTAAAATAGGACATAAGGCACCAGAAAAAACTCTTTGAGAGAATTCTCAACAATACACATGTAATTTACATTGTTTAAATAACCATGGCATTCCGTATTTGGAACATGTTTCATGCACAAGGATTCCTCAAACAGGCATTTCTGTGTTGTGAACATGCGCATGACTGATGTTTCAACCACCAAACAAGTTACATATGCACACGGAAATATTAAATTTGACTTCGTAGCTTCTTCCTATCACCAGTTTCAAGAATCACACTTTGATACCAGAAAAACCCTCTTGGAGTGAATTCTACCCTAGAGAGATATAATTTGAAAAGATTCTATCTACATGATATTCCGTGGTCGGAACATGCTACATGCGTGACGGATTCGACAAACATGCATTCCTGAGATAAGAGCATGTGGATTACTGATCTTTCAGCCTCTATAAAAGGAATGTTTTCATCTAGACACGTGTACTCATTTTCACAAGCTTTCCCTAACAACAGTTTCGAATTCTTGCTTTTTTCACAGAAAAATATTTCTGGAGCGATTTCAAACTAACAGATATGTAATTAACATGAATTCCATCAACATGGCATTCCGGGTTCCGTACATGCTACATGCATGACGGATTCGGCAAACATGCGTTTCTCGGTTGTGAGCACGTGGATTACAAATCTTTCATCCACCAAACAAGGCATATATAGACTTAGTAGTATTTACTCTGACTTCATAGATTTTTTCAATCACCAGTTCCTAAAATAGGACATAAGGCACCAGACAAATCTCTTTGAGCGTATTCTCAACAATACAAATGTAATTTACATTGTTTACATAACCATGGCATTCCGTATTCCAAACATGTTTCATGCAACACCGATTCCTCAAACAAGCATTTCTGAGTTGTGAACATGCGCATGAATGATGTTTGAACCTTAACAGGGTACATATGCACTTTGAAATATTTACTTTGACTTCATAGCTTCTCCCTGTCACCAGTTTCAAGAATCACAATTTGACCTCAGAAAAACCCTCTTGAAGAGAATTCTACCCTAGAGATATGTAATTTGAATAGATTCAATCTACATGATATTCCGTGTTCCGTACATGCTACATGAATTACGGATTTGACAAACATGCATTCCTGAGTTGAGAGCATGTGGATAACTTATCTTTCATCCTCTATAAAAGGATCAGTTTCATCTAGACACGTGTACTCATTTTCACAAGCTTCCCCTAACACCAGTTTCGAATTTGTGCATTTTTCATTGAAAAATACTTATGAAGCGATTTCCATCTAATAGATATGTAATTTACATGTATTCCATCAACATGGCATTCCCGGTTTCATACATTCTACATGCATGTCAGATTGGGCAAACATGCGTTTCTGACTTGTGAGCATGTGGATTACAGACTTTCATCCACCAAGCAGGGCATATATACAATTAGCACTATTTACTCCTGCTTCATAAGTTTTTTAGATCACCAGGTTCTAAAATCAGACATTTGGAAGCAGAAAATATTTTGAGCAAATTCTCACCAATACACATGTAATTTACATTGTTTAAATAACCATGGTATTCCGTATTTGGGACACGTTTCATGCACAAGGATTCCTCAAACAGGCATTTCTGAGTTGTGAACATGCGCATGACAGATGTTTCAACCACCAAACCAGTTACATATGCACATTGAAATATTTAATTTAACTTCGTAGTTTCTTCCTATCACCAGTTTCAAGAATCACACTTTGATACCAGAAAAACCCTCTTGGAGTGAATTCTACCCTAGAGAGATATAATTTGAAAAGATTCCATCTACATGATATTCCGTGGTCGGAACATGCTACATGCATGACGGATTCGACAAACATGCATTCCTGAGATGAGAGCATGTGGATTACTGATCTTTCATCCTTTATAAAAGGAATGATTTCATCTAGACACGTGTACACATTTTCACATGCTTTCCCTAACACCAGTTTCAAATTCGTGCTGTTTTCACAGAAAAATACTTCTGGAGCGATTTCCACCTTACAGATATGGAATTTACATGAATTCCATCCACATGGCATTCCGGGTTCCGTACATGATACATGCATGACGGATTCGGCAAACATGCGTTTCTGAGTTGTGAGCACGTGAATTACTGACCTTTCATCCACCAAACAAGGCATATATTCACTTAGAAATAATTACTATGTCTTCAAAGTTTATTTCGATCACCAGGTACTAAAATCTTACATTTGGCACCAGCAAACACTCTTTAATCATATTCCCACCAATACAAATGTAATTTACTTTGTTTACATTACCATGGAATTCCGAATTCTGAACATGTTTCATGCAACAAGGATTCCTTGGACATGAATTTCTGAGTTGTGAAAATGCGCATGACTGCTCTTTCTACCATAATAGGTTACTTTTTCACTTTGAAATATTTACTTAGACTTCATTGCTTCTCCCTGTCACCAGATTCAAGAATCAAAATTTGACCACAGAAAAACCCTCTTGGCGCGAATTCTACACTAGAGATATGTAATTTGAATAGATTCCATCTACATGATATTCCGTGTTCCGTACAAGCTACATGCATGACGGATTTGAGAAACATGCATTCCTGATTTGAGAGCATGTGGATTACTGATCTTTCATCCTCTATAAAAGGAAGAGTTTCATTTCGACACGTGTACTCATTTTCATAAGGTTCCCTTAACACCAGTTTCCAATTTGTGCATTTTTCATTGAAAAATACTTATGAAGCGATTTCCACCTAATAGATATGTAATTTACATGAATTCCATCAACATGCCATTCCAGGTTTCGTACATGATACAGGCATGACGGATTCGACAATCATTAGTTTCTGACTTGTGAGCATGTGGATTACAGAACTTTCAACCACCAAACAGGGCATATATACACTTAGAATTATTTACTCTGGCTTCATAGTTTTTTTCGATCACCAGGTTCTAAAATCGTACATTTGGAAGAAGAAAAATTTTGAGCAAATTCTCAGCAATACACATGTAATTTACATTGTTTAAATAACCATGGCATTCCGTATTTGGAACCTGTTTCATGCACAAGGATTCCTCAAACAGGCATTTCTGAGTTGTGAACATGCGCATGACAGATGTTTCAACCACCAAAAAATTTACATATGCACATTGAAATATTTAATTTGACTTCATAGCTTCTTCCTATCACCAGTTTCAAGAATCACACTTTGATCCCCGAAAAATCCTCTTGGAGTGAATTCTACCCTAGAGAGGTGTAATTTGAAAAAATTCCAGCTACATAATATTCCGTGGTCCGAACATGCTACATGCATGACCGTTCGACAAACATGCATTCCTGAGATGAGAGCATGTGGATTACTGATCTTTCATACTCTATAATAGGAATGTTTTCATCTATATGCGTGTACAGATTTTCACAACCTTTCCCTAACACCAGTTTCGAATTCATGCATTTTTCGCAGAAAAATACTTCTGGAGTGATTTCCACCTAACAGAAATGTAATTTACATGAATTCCATCAACATGACATTCCTGGTTCCATACATGCTACATGCATGACGGATTCGGCAAACATGCAGTTCTGAGTTGTGAGCACATGGATTACTTGACTTTCATCCACCAAACAAGGCTTATATACACTTAGAAATATTTACTCTGACTTCATAGGATTTTTCTATCACCAGGTTTTAAAATCGGATATTTGGCACCAGAAAACACTCTTTGAGAGAATTCTCACCAATACACATGTAATTTATATTGTTTACATAACCATGGCATTCTGTATTCCGAACATGTTTCATGCAACACGTACTCCTGAAACATGCATTTCTGAGTTGTGAACATGCGCATGAGTGATATTTCAACAATAACACGGTACCTATGCACTTTGAAATATTTACTTTGACTTCATAGCTACTCCCTGTCACCAGTTTCAAGAATCACACATTGATCCCAGAAAAACCCAATTTGATCGAATTCTACCCTAGAGATAGGTAATTTGAAAAGATTCCATCTACATGATATTCCGTGTTCCTTACATGCTACATACATGACGGATTTGACAAACATGCATTCCTGAGATGAGAGCATGTGAATTACTAATCTTTCATCCTCTATAAAAGGAATGATTTCATCTAGACACGTATACACATTTTCAAATGCTTTCCCTAACACCAGATTCTAATACGTGCATTTTTCACAGAAAAATACTTCTGGAGCGTTTTCCACCTAACATGTATAATTTTCATGAATTCCATCAACATGGCATTCGCGATTCTGTACATGTTACATGTATGACGGATTCGGCAAATGTGCATATCTGAGTTGTGAGCACGTGGATTACTGACCTTTCATCCACCAAACAAGGCATATATACACTTAGAAATATTTACTCATTCTTCATAGGTTTTTTCTAACACCAGGTCCTATAATAGGACATTAGGCACCACAAAAACTCTCTGAGCGAATTCTCACCAATACACATGTAATTTACATTGTTTACATAACCATGGCATTCTGTATTCCGAACATGTTTCATGCAACACGTACTCTTGAAACATACATTTCTGAGTTGTGAACATGCGCATGACTGATTTTTCAACTCCCAAAATATGTACCTATGCACTTTGAATTATTTAGTTTGACTTCGTATACTCTTCCTATCACCAGGTTCAATAATCACACTTTGATCCCAGAAAAACTCTCTTGGATCATATTATACCGTAGAGATATGTAATTTGAATTGATTCCATCTACATCGAATTCCGAGTTCCATACTTGCTACATGCATGACGGATTCGACAAACATGCATTCCTGAGTTGAGAGCATGTGGATTACTGATCTTTCATCAACTATAAAAGGACTGTTTACATCGAGACACGTGTACTCATTTTCACAAGCTTTCCCTAACACCACTTCGAATTCGTGCATTTTTCACAGAAAAATACTTCTGGAGCGATTTCCACCTAACTGATTTGTAACTTACATGAATTCCTTCAACATGGTATTCCGGGTTCCGTACATGCTACATGCAATGTGGATTCGGCAAACATGCATTTCTGAGTTGTGAGCACGTGGATTATTGAACTTTCATCCACCAAACAAGGCTTATATACACTTAGAAATATTTACCCTGACTTCATAGGTCTTTTCTTTCACCAGGATCTAAAATCGGACATTTGGAACCAGAAAAAATCTTTGAAGGAATTCTCACCAATACACATGTAATTTACAATGTTTACATAACCATGGCATTCCGTATTCTGATCATGTTTCATACACAAAATTCCTCCAACATGCATTTCTGAGTTGTGAACATGCGCATGACTGATGTTTCAAACACCAAACAAGTTACCTATGCACTTTGAAATATTTCCTGTGACTTCGTATCTTCTTCCTCTCACCAGTTTCAAGAATCACATTTGACCCAAGAAAAACACTCTTGGAATGAATTCTACCCTAGAGATATGTAATTTGAATAGATTCCATCAACATGATATTCCATGTTATGTACATGCTACATGCATAATGGATTCGACTAACATGCATTCCTGAGTTGTGAGCATGTAGATTACTGATCTTTCATTCTCTAAAAAAAGAATATTTTCAGCTGGACTTTTGTCCACATTTTCACAAGCTTTCCCTAACACAAGTTATGAATTCATGCACTTTTCACAGAAAAATACTTCTGGAGTGATTTCCACCTAACAGATATGTAATTTACATGAATTCCAACAACATGGCATTCCGGGTTCCGTACATGCTACATGTATGACTGTTTCGGCAAACATGCGTTTCTGTGTTGTGAGCATGTGGATTACTGTTCTTTCATCCACCAAACAAGGCTTATATACACTTAGAAATATTTAGTTTGACTTCATAGGTGTTTTCTATCACCAGGTTCTAAAATCGGGCATTAGGCACCAGAAAACACTCTTTGAGCAAATTCTCACCAATACACATGTAATTTACATTGTTTAAATAACCAGGGCATTCCGTATTTCGAACGTTTCATGCAACACGGATTCCTCAAACATGCATTTCTGTGTTGTGATCATTCACATGACTCAAGTTTCAACCAGCAACAAGTTACCAATGCACTTTGAAATATTTACTTTGACTTCAAACTTCTTCCTATCACCAGTATCAAGAATCACACTTTGATTCCAGAAAAACACTCTTGGAACATATTCTACCCTAGAGATATTTAATTTGAATAGATTCCGTCTAAATTGAATCCCTTTTCCCGTACATGCTACATACATGACGGATTAGACAAACATGCATTCCTGAGTTTAGAGCATGTGGATTACTGATTTTTCATTCTCTATAAAAGGAATGATTTCATCTAGACACGTGTACTCATTTCAGAAGCTTTCCCTAACACCAGTTTCGAATTCTTGCTTTTTTCACAGAAAAATACTTCTGGAACGATTTCAACCTAACAGATATGTAATTAACATGAATTCCATCAACATGGCATTCCGGGTTCCGTACATGCTACATGTATGACAGATTCGGCAAACATGCGTTTCTGAGTTGTGAGCACGTGGATTACTGATCTTTCATCCACCAAACAAAGCAAATATATACTTAGTAATATTTACTCTGACCTCATAGATTTTTTCTATCAACAGGTTCTAAAATCAGACATTTGGCACCAGAAAACACTCTTTGAGCGAATTCTCACCTATAATCATGTAATTTACATTGTTTACATAACCATGGCATTCCGTATACCAAACATGTTTCATGCAACACCGATTCCTCAAACAAGCATTTCTGAGTTGTGAACATGCGCATGACTGATGTTTCAACCATAACAGGGTACATATGCACTTTGAAATATTTACTTTGACTTCATAGCTTCTCCCTTTCACCAGTTTCAAGTATCACCCTTTGATCCCAGAAAAACCCTCTTGGAGCGAATTCTACCCAGAGATATGTAATTTGACTAGATTTCATCAACATGATATTCCGTGTTCTGTACATGCTTCATGAATTACGGATTCGACAAACAAGCATTCCTGAGTTGAGAGCATGTGGATTAGTGATCTTTCATCGTCTAATAAAGGAATGTTTTCATTTAGACACGTATACTCATTTTCACAAGCTTTCCCTAATACCAGTTTCGAATTCTTGCATTTTTCACAGAAAAATACTTCTGGAGTGATATATACCTAACAGATATGTAATTTACATGAATTCCATCAACATGGAATTCCGGGATCCGTACATGCTACATGCATAACGGATTCTACAAACATGCGTTTCTGAGTTGTTAACACCTGGATTAATGAACTTTCAACCACCAAAATGGCATATGTACAATTAGAATATTTTCTCTGACTTCATAGTTTTTTTCTATCACCAGGTTTTAAAATGGGATATTTGGCCCCGGAAAAAACTCGTTGAGCGAATTCTCAACAATACACATGTAATTTAAATTGTTTACATAACCATGGAATTCCGTATTCCAAACATGTTTCATACAACACCGATTCCTGAAACAAGCATTTCTGAGTTGTGAACATGCGCATGACTGATGTTTCAACCATAACAGGGTACATATGCAGTTTGAAATATTTACTTTTACTTCATAGCTTCTCCCTGTCACCAGTTTCAAGAATCAGATTTTGACCCCAGAAAAAACCTCTTGGAGCGAATTCTACCCAGAGATATGTAATTTGAATAGATTTCATCAACATGATATTCCGTGTTCTGTACATGTTTCATGAATGACGGATTGGACAAACAAGCATTCCTGAGTTGAGAGCATGTGGAATACTGATCTTTCATCCTCTATAAATGGAATGTTTTCATTTAGACACGTATACTCATTTTCACAAGCTTTCCCTAATACCAGTTTCGAATTCTTGCATTTTTCACAGAAAAATACTTCTGGAGCGATTTATACCTAACAGATATGTAATTTACATGAATTCCATCAACATGGCATTCCGGGATCCGTACATGCTATATGCATAACGGATTCTACAAACATGCGTTTCTGAGTTGTTAACACCTGGATTAATGAACTTTCATCCACCAAAATGGCATATGTACAATTAGAATATTTTCTCTGACTTCATAGTTTTTTTCTATCACCAGGATTTAAAATGGGATATTTGGCACCGGAAAAAACTCTTTGAGCGAACACTCACCAATACACATGTAATTTACATTGTTTAAATAACCATGGCATTCCATATTTGGAACATGTTTGATGCACAAGTATTCCTCAAACAGGCATTTCTGTATTGTGAACATGCGCATGACTCATATTTCAAACACCAAACAAGTTACCTATGCACATTGAAATATTTAATTTGACTTCGTAGCTTCTTCCTATCACCAGTTTCAAGAATCACATTTTGATACCAGAAAAACCCTCTTGGAGTGAATTCTACCCTAGAGAGATATAATTTGAAAAGATTCCATCTACATGATATTCCGTGGTCGGAACATGCTACATGCATGACGGATTCGACAAACATGCATTCCTCAGATGAGAGCATGTGGATTACTGATCTTTCATCCTGTATAAAAGGAATGATTTCATCTAGACACGTGTACAATTTTTCACATGCTTTCCCTAACACCAGTTTCAAATTCGTGATTTTTTCACAGAAAAATACTTCTGGAGTGATTTCCACCTTACAGATATGGAATTTACATGAATTCCCTCCACATGGCATTCCGGGTTCTGTACATGATACATGCATGACGGATTCGGCAAACATGCGTTTCTGAGTTGTGAGCACGTGGATTACTGACCTTTCATCCACCAAACAAGGCATATATTCACTTAGAAATATGCACTATGTCTTCAAAGGTTTTTTCGATCACCAGGTTCTAAAATCTTACATTTGGCACCAGAAAACACTCTTTGTGCATATTCCCACCAATACACATATAATTTAATTTGTTTACATAACCATGGAATTCCGTATACTGAACATGTTTCATGCAACACGGATTCCTTAAACATGCATTTCTGAGATGTGAACATGCGCATGACAGCTGTTTCAGCCATAACAGGGTACTTATTCTCTTTGAAATATTTACTTAGACTTCATTGCTTCTCCCTGTCACCATTTTCAAGAATCACACTTTGATCCCAGGAAAACCCTCTTGGAGCGAATTCTAACCGAGAGATATGTAATTTAATAGATTCCATCTACATAGAATTCCGTGTTCCGTACATGCTACATGCATGACGGATTCGAAAAACATGCATTCCTGAGTTGAGAGCATGTGGATTAGTAATCTTTCATCCTCTATAAAAGGAATGTTTTCATGTAGATACGTGTACTCATTTTCACAAGCTTTCCCTAACAACAGTTTCGAATTCTTGCTTTTTTCACAGAAAAATATTTCTGGAGCGATTTCATCCTAACAGATATGTAATTAACATGAATTTCATCAACATGGCATTCCGGGTTCCGTACATGCTACATGCATGACGGATTCGACAAACATACGTTTCTGAGTTGTGAGCACGTGGATTACAAATCTTTCATCCACCAAACAAGGCATATATAGACTTAGTAGTATTTACTCTGACTTCATAGATTTTTTCAATCAATAGTTTCTAAAATAGGACATAAGGCACCAGAAAAACCTCTTTGAGCGAATTCTCAACAATTCACATGTAATTTACATTGTTTACATAACCATGGCATTCCGTATTCCAAACATGTTTCATGCAACACCGATTCCTCAAACAAGCATTTCTGAGTTGTGAACATGCGCATGACTGATGTTTCAACCATAAAAGGGTACGTATACACTTTGAAATATTTACTTTGACTTCATAGCTTCTCCCTGTCACCAGTTTCCAGAATCACAGTTTGACCACAGAAAAACCCTCTTGAAGAGAATTCTACCCTAGAGATATGTAATTTGAATAGATTCAATCTACATGATATTCCGTGTTCCGTACATGCTACATGCATGACGAATTCGAAAAACATGCATTCCTGTGTTGAGAGCATGTGGATTAGTAATCTTTCATCCTCTATAAAAGGAATGTTTTCATCTAGACACGTGTACTCTCTTCACAAGCTTTTCCTAAAACCAGTTTCGAATTCGTGCGTCTTTCACAGAAAAATACTTCTATAGCGATTCCCACCAAACAGATATGTAATTTACATGAATTCCATCAACATGGAATTCCGGGTTCCGTACATGCTACATGCATGACGGATCTGGCAAACATGCGTTTCTGAATTGTGAGCACCTTGATTACTGACCTTTAATCCACCAAACAAGGTATATATACATTTAGAATATTTACTCTGACTTCATAGGTTTTTTCTATCACCAGGATCTAAAATCAGACATTTGGCACCATAAAACACTCTTTGAGCGAAATCTCACCAATACACCTGCAATTTGCATTGTTTACATAACCATGGCATTCCGTATTCCGAACATGTTTCATGCATCATCGATTCCTCAAACATGCATTTCTGAGTTTTGAACATGAGCATGTCTGATGTTTCAACCACCAAACAAATTACCTATGCACTTTGAAATATTTACATTTACTTCGTAGCTTCTTCCTATCACCAGTTTCTAGAATCACAATTTGACGCCAGAATAATCCACTGGAGCGAATTCTACCCTAGAGATATGTAATTTGAATAGATTCCATAAACATGATATTCCGCGTTCTGTACATGCTACATGCATGACGGATTCGACAAACATGCATTCCTGAGTTGAGAGCATGTGGATTACTCATCTTTCAACCTCTATATAAGGAATATTTTCATCAAGAGCCGTGTACTCATTTTCACAAGTTTTCCCAACACAAGTTGCGAATTTGTGCATATTTCACAGAAAAATACTTCTGGAGCGATTTCCATCTAATACATATGTAATTTACATAAATACGATCAACATGGCATTTCGGGTTCCGTACATGCTACATGCATGACAGATTCGACAAACATGCATTTCCCAGTTGTGAGCATGTGGATTACTGACCTTTCATCTACCAAACAAGGCATTTATTCATTTAGAAATATTTACTCTGACTTCATCGGTTTTTTTTCTCACCAGATTCCACAATCGGTCATTTTGCTCCAAAAAACACTCTTTAAGCGAATACTCACCAATACAAATGTCATTTACATTGTTTACATAAACATGGCATTCCGTATTCCAAACATGTTTCATGCATCACGGAATCCACAAACATGTATTTCTGAGTTGTGAACATTTGGATGACTGAAATTTCAACCACCAAACAAGGTACCTAAGCACTTTGAAATATTTACTTTTACTTCGTAGATTCTTCCTATCAACAGTTTCAAAAATCACTCTTTTCTAGCAGAATAACCCTCTCGGGGCGAATTCTACCATATAGATATTTAATTTGAATAGATTCCATCAAAATGATATTCCATGTTCCGTACATGCTACATGCATGACGGATTCTACAAACATGCATTCCTGAGTTGAGAACATGTGGATTACTGATCTTTCATCCTCTATAAAAGGAATATTTCATCAAGAGCCACGTACTCATTTTCACAAGCTTTTCCTAACACCAGTTGCGAATTCATGCATTTCTCACTGAAAAATACTTCGGGAGAGATTTCAACCTAACAGATATGTAATTTACATGAATTCCATCAACATGGCATTCCGGGTTCCGTACATGCTACATGCATAACGGATTCAGCAAACATGCGTTTCTCAGTTTTGAGCACGTGGATTACTGACCTTTCATCCACCAAACAATGCATATATACACTTAGAAATATTTGCTCTTACTTCATAGGTTTTTTCTATCAACAGTTTCTAAAATTGGACATTTGGCACCAGAAAACACCCTTTGAGCTTATTCACACCAATACACATGTAATTTACATTGTTTACATAAATATGGCATTCCTATTCCGAACAGGTTTCATGCAACACGGATTCCTCAAACATGCATTTCTGAGTTGTGAACATGCGCATGACAGATATTTCAACCATAACAGGGTACCTATGCACTTTGAAATATTTACTTTGCCTTCATAGCTTCTCCCTGTCACCAGTTTCAAGAATCACAGTTTGATCCCAGAAAAACACTCTTGGAGGGAATTCTACCCCAGAGATATGTAATTTGAATACATTCCATCAACATGATATTCCATGTTCCGTACAGGCTACATGCATGACGGATTCGACAAACATGCATTCCTGAATTGAGTGCATGTGCATTACTGATCTTTCATCCTCTATAAAAGGAATATTTTTATCTTCAAACGTGTACACATTGTCACAAGCTTTCACTAATACCAGTTTCGAATTCATGCATTTTTCACAGAAAAATACTTCTGTAGCGATTTCTACCTAATACATATGTAAGTTGCATGATTTCCATCAACATGGCATTCCGGATTCCGTACATGCTACATACATGATGGATCCGGCAAACATGCATTTCTGAGTTGTGAGCACGTGGATTACTGACCTTTTATCCACCAAACAAGGCATATATACACTTAGAAATATTTACTATGACTTCATATGTTTTTTCTATCTCCAGGTCCTAAAATCGGACATTTGGCCCCAGAAAACACACTTTGAGCGTATTCTCACCAATACACATGTAAGTTACATTGTTTAAATAATCATGGCATTCCGTTTTCCAAACATGTTTCATGCAACACGGATTATTCAAAGATGCATTTCTGAGTTGCGAACATGCGCATGACTGATGTTTCCAACATAAAAGTGTACCTATGCACTTTGAAATATTTACTTTGACTTCATAGTTTCTCCCTGTCACCAGTTTCAAGAATCACACTTTGATCCAAGTAAAACCCTCTTCAAGCGAATTCTACCCTAGAGATATATAATTTGAATAGATTACATACATGTTATTCCGTGTTATGTACATGCTACATGCATGACGGATTTGACAAACATGCATTCATGAGTCGAGAGCATGTGGATTACTGATCTTTCATCCTCTATAAAAGGAAAATCTTTATCTAGACACGTGTACACATTTTCAGAATATTCCCCTAACACCAGTTTCGAGTTTGTGCATTTTTCACAGAAAAATAATTCTGGAGCGATTTCCACCTAATAGATATGTAATTTACATGGAATTCCATCAATATGGCATTCTGGGTTCCGTATAATTTACATGCATGACGGATTCGACAAACTTGCATTCCTGTGTTGAGAGCATGTGGATTACTGATCTTTCATCCTCTATAAAAGGAATATTTCATCAAGAGCCGCGGACTCATTTTCACAAGCTTTTCCTAACACCAGTTGCGAATTCATGCATTTCTCACTGAAAAATACTTCGGGAGCGATTTCAACCTAACAGATATGTAATTTACATAAAATTGACCAACATGGCATTCCGAGTTCCGTACATGATTTATGCATGATGGATTCGACAAACATGCGTTTCCCAGTTGTGAACATGTGGATTACTGACCTTTCATCTACCAAACAAGGCATTTATACACTTAGAAATATTTACTCTGACTTCATAGGTTTTTTCTCTCACCAGATTCCACAATCGGACATTTTGCTCCAAAAAACACTATTTGGGTGAATTTTCACCAATACACATTTCAGTTACATTGTTTACATAAACATGGCATTCCGTATTTCAAAAATGTTTCATACATCACAGATTCCACAAACATGCATTTCTGAGTTGTGACCATTTGGATGACTGATGTTTCAACCACCAAACTAGGTACCTATGCAGATTGAAATATTTACTTTGACTTCAAAGATTTTTCCTATCACCGTTTCTTTTCTCCCAGAAAAACCCTCTCGGAGCGAATTCTTCCCTATAGATATGTAATTTGAATAGATTCCATCAACAAGATACTACGTTTTTCGTACATGCTACATGCATGACGGATTCGACAAACATGCATTCCTGATTTGAGGGCATGTGCATTACTGATCTTTCATCCTCTATAAAAGGAATATTTTTATCTACAAACGTGTACACATTTTCACAAGCTTTCCCTAATTCCAGTTTCGAATTCATGCATTTTTCACAGAAAAATTCTTCTGGAGCGATTTCAACCTAATAGATATGTAATTTGCATGAATTCCATCAACATGGCATTCCGGGTTCTGTACATGCTTCATGAATGACGGATCCGGCAAACATGCGATTCTGAGTTGTTAGCAGGTGGATTGCTGACCTTTAATCCACCAAACAAGGCATATATACACATACACTTAGAAATATTTACTCTGACTTCATAGGTTTTTTCTATCTCCAGGTTCTAAGATCGGACATTTGGCACCAGAAAACAATCTTCGAGTGTATTCTCACCAATACACATGTAAGTTACATTGTTTACATAAACATGGCATTCCGTATTCCAAACATGTTTCATGCAACATGGATTTCTCAAACATGCATTTCTGAGTTGCGAACATGCGCATGACTAATATTTCAACCATAACAGGGTACCTATGCACTTTGAAATATTTACTTTGACTTCATAGCTTCTCCCTGTCACCAGTTTCAAGAATCACACTTTGATCCAAGAAAAACCCTCTTCGAGTGAATTCTACCCTAGAGATATTTAATTTTATTAGATTACATACATGAAATTCCATATTACGTACATGCTACATGCATGACGGTTTGAACAAACATACATTCCTGAGTTGAGAGCATGTGGATTACTGATCTTTCATCCTGTATAAAAGGGAAATATTTATCTAGACACGTGTACACATTTTCACAAGCTTCCCCTAACACCAGTTTCGAATTTGTGCATTTTTCACAGAAAAATATTTCTGGAGCGATTTCCACCCAATAGATATGTAATTTATATGAATTCCATCAACATGGCTTTCCAGGTTCCGTATATTTTACATGCATGATGGATTCGACAAACATGGGTTTGTGAGTTGTGAGCATGTGGATTAGTGAACTTTCACCCAACAAACAAGGCATATATAGGCTTAGAAATATTTACTCTGACTTAATAGGTTTTTTCTATAACCAGGTTCTAAAATCGGATATTCGGCACCAGAAAACACTCTTTGAGTGAATTCTCACCAATACATATGTAATTTATATTGTTTACATAACCATGGCATTCCGTATTCCAAACATGATTCATGCAACACTGATTCCTCATACATGCATTTCTGAGTCGTGAACATGCGCATGACTGATGTTTCTACCACCAAACTTGTAACATTCGCACTTTGAAATATTTACTTTTACTTCGTAGATTCTTTCTCTCACCAGTTTCAAGAATTACACTTTGACCTCAGAAAAACCTCTTTTAGCGAATTCTACCCTAGAGATATGTAATTTGAATAGATTCCAACAACATGATATTCCGTGTTCCGTACATGCTACATGGATGAAAGATTCTACAAACATGCATCCCTGAGTTGAGTGCATGTGCATTACAGATCTTTCATCCTCTATAAAAGGAATATTTTTATCTAGACACGTGTACACATTTTCACAAGCTTCCCCTAATACCAGTATCGAATTTGCGCATTTTTCATAGAAAAATTCTTCTAGAGCGATTTCCACCCAATAGATATGTAATTTAAATGAATTCCATCAACATGGCAATCCGGGTTCCGTACATGATACATGCATGACGGATTCTACAAACATGAGTTTCTGAGTTGTTAGCTTGTGGATTAGTGACCTTTCACCCACCAAACAAGGGATATATACACTTAGAAATATTTACTATGTCTTCATGGTTTTTTCTATAACCAGGTTCTAAAATCGGATATTTGTCAACAAAAAACACTCTTTGAGCGAATTCTCACCAATACAAATGTAATTTACATTGATTACATAACCATGGCATTCCGTATTTCAAACATGTTTCATACAACACCGATTCCTGAAACAAGCATTTCTGAGTTGTGAACATGCGCATGACTGATGTTTCAACCATAACAGGGTACATATGCAGTTTGAAATATTTACTTTGACTTCATAGCTTCTCCCTGTCACCAGTTTCAAGAATCAGACTTTGACCCCAGAAAAACCCTCTTGGAGCAAATTCTACCCAGAGATATGTAATTTGAATAGATTTCATCATCATGATATTCCGTGTTCTGTACATGCTTCATGAATGACGGATTGGACAAACAAGCATTCCTGAGTTGAGAGCATGTGGATTACTGATCTTTCATCCTCTATAAAAGGAATGTTTTCATTTAGACACGTATACTCATTTTCACAAGCTTTCCCTTATACCAGTTTCGAATTCTTGCATTTTTCACAGAAAAATACTTCTGGAGCGATTTATACCTAACAGATATGTAATTTACATGAATTCCATCAACATGGCATTCCGGGATCCGTACATGCTATATGCATAACGGATTCTACAAACATGCGTTTCTGAGTTGTTAACACCTGGATTAATGAACTTTCATCCACCAAAATGGCATATGTACAATTAGAATATTTTCTCTGACTTCATAGTTTTTTTCTATCACCAGGTTTTAAAATGGGATATTTGGCACCGGAAAAAACTCTTTGAGCGAACACTCACCAATACACATGTAATTTACATTGTTTAAATAACCATGGCATTCCATATTTGGAACATGTTTCATGCACAAGGATTCCTCAAACAGGCATTTCTGAGTTGTGAACATGCGCATGACTGATGTTTCAACCACCAAACAAGTTACATATGCACATTGAAATATTTAATTTGACTTCGTAGCTTCTTCCTATCACCAGTTTCAAGAATCACATTTTGATACCAGAAAAACCCTCTTGGAGTGAATTCTACCCTAGAGAGATATAATTTGAAAAGATTCCATCTAAATGATATTCCGTGATCGGAACATGCTACATGCATGACGGATTCGACAAACATGCATTCCTGAGATGAGAGCATGTGGATTACTGATCTTTCATCCTCTATAAAAGGAATGATTTCATCTAGACACGTGTACACTTTTTCACATGCTTTCCCTAACACCAGTTTCAAATTCGTGCTGTTTTCACAGAAAAATACTTCTGGAGCGATTTCCACCTTACAGATATGGAATTTACATGAATTCCATCCACATGGCATTCCGGGTTCTGTACATGATACATGCATGACGGATTCGGCAAACATGCATTTCTGAGTTGTGAGCACGTGGATTACTGACCTTTCATCCACCAAACAAGGCATATATTCACTTAGAAATATGCACTATGTCTTCAAAGTTTTTTCGATCACCAGGTTCTAAAATCTTACATTTGGCACCAGAAAAAACTCTTTGAGCATATTCCCACCAATACACATATAATTTAATTTGTTTACATAATCATGGAATTCCGTATACTGAACATGTTTCATGCAACACGGATTCCTTAAACATGCATTTCTGAGTTGTGAACATGCGCATGACAGCTCTTTCAGCCATAACAGGGTACTTATTCTCTTTGAAATATTTACTAAGGCTTCATTGCTTCTCCCTGTCACCATTTTCAAGAATCACACTTTGATCCCAGGAAAACCCTCTTGGAGCGAATTCTAACCGAGAGATATGTAATTTAATAGAGTCCATCTACATAGAATTCCGTGTTCCGTACATGCTACATGCATGACGGATTCGAAAAACATGCATTCCTGAGTTGAGAGCATGTGGATTAGTGATCTTTCATCCTCTATAAAAGGAATGTTTTCATGTAGATACGTGTACTCATTTTCATAAGCTTTCTCTAACACCAGATTCCAATTAGTGCATGTAATACAGAAAAACACTTCTGGAGCAATTTCCACTTAACAGATATGTAATTTACATGAATTCCAACAACATGGCATTCTGGGTTCCGTACATGCTACATACATAACGGATTCGGCCAACATGCGTTTCTGAGTTGTGAGCACGTGGATTACTGACCTATCATCCACCAAACAAGGCATATATACACTTAGAAATATTTACTCTGACTTCATATGTTTTTTCTATCACCAGGTTCTAAAATCGGACATTTGGCACCAGAAAACTCTCTTTGAGCGAATTCTCACCAATACACATATAATTTACATTGTTTACATAACCATGGAATTCCGTTTTCTGAACATGTTTCATGCAACAAGGATTCCTCAAACATGCATTTCTGAGTTGTGCACATGCGCATGACTGATGTTTCAAACATAGCAGGGTACATATGCACTTAGAAATATTTACTATGACTTCATTGATTCTCCCTGTCACCAGTTTCAAGAATCAGACTTTGAACCCAGAAAAACCTTCTTGGAGCGAAATCTACCGTAGATATATTTAATTTGAATAGATTCCTTCAACATGGCATTCCGGTTTCCGTACATGCGACATGCCTGTCGGATTCGACAAACATGAGTTTCTGAGTTTTGAGAATGTGGATTACTGACCTTTCATCCACCAAACAAGGCATATTTTTTCTTAGAAATATTTACTCTGACTTCATAGGTTTTTTTAATCACTGGTTCCTAAAATAGGACATAAGGCACTGGAAAAATCTTTTTCAGCGAATTCTCAACAATACACATGTAATTTACATTGTTTAAATAACCATGGCATTCCGTATTTGGAACATGTTTCATGCACAAGGATTCCTCAAACAGGCATTTCGACGTTGTGAACATGCGCATGACTGATGGTTCAACCACAAAACAATTTAAGTATGCACATAGAAATATTAAATTTGACTTCGTAGCTCCTTCCTATCACCATTTCAAGAATCACACTTTGATCCCAGAAAAACACTCTTGGAGTGAATTCTACCCTAGAGAGATATAATTTGAAAAGATTCCATCTAAATGATATTCCGTGGTCGGAACATGATACATGCATGACGAATTCGACAAACATGCATTCCTGAGATGAGAGCATGTGGATTACTGATCTTTCATCCTCTATAAAAGGAATGTTTTCATCTAGACACGTGTACTCATTTTCACAAGCTTTCCTTAACAACAGTTTCGAATTCTTGCTTTTTTCACAGAAAAATATTTCTGGAGCGTTTTCAAACTAACAGATATGTAATTAACATGAATTTCTTCAACATGGCATTCCGGGTTCCGTACATTCTACATGCATGACGGATTCGACAAACATGCGTTTCTGAGTTGTGAGCACGTGGATTACAAATCTTTCATCCACCAAACAAGGCACATATAGACTAAGTAGTATTTACTCTGACTTCATAGATTTTTTTCAATCACCAGTTCCTAAAATAGGACATAAGGCACCAGAAAAATCTCTTTGAGCGAATTCTCAACAATACACTTGCAATTTACATTGTTTACATAACCATGGCATTCCGTATTCCAAACATGTTTCATGCAACACCGATTCCTCAAACAAGCATTTCTGAAGTGTGAACATGCGCATGACAGATGTATCAACAATAACAGGGTACATATGCACTTTGAAATATTTACTATGACTTCATAGCTTCTCCCTGTCACGAGGTTCAAGAATCAAAATTTGACCACAGAAAAACCCTCTTGAAGAGAATTCTACCCTAGAGATATGTAATTTGAATAGATTCAAGTACATGATATTCCGTGTTCCGTACATGCTACATGCATTACGGATTTGACAAACATGCATTCCTGAGTTGAGAGCATGTGGATTACTGATATTTCATCCTCTATAAAAGGAACAGTTTCATCTAGACACGTGTAATCATTTTCCCAAGTTTCCCCTAACACCAGTTTCGAATTTGTGCATTTTTCATTGAAAAATACTTATGAAGCGATTTCCACCTAATAGATATGCAATTTACATGTATTCCATCAACATGGCATTCCCGGTTTCGTACATGCTACATGCATGAAAGATTCGGCAAACATGCGTTTCTGACTTGTGAGCACGTGGATTACTGACCTTTCATCCCCCAAGCAAGGCATATATTCACATAGAAATATGCATTATGTCTTCAAAGGTTTTTTCTATCACCAGGTTATTAAATCGGACATTTGGCACCAGAAAACACTCTTTGAGCAAATTCCCACCAATACACATATAATTTAATTTGTTTACATAACCATGGAATTCCGTATACTGAACATGTTTCATGCAACACGGATTCCTTAAACATGCATTTCTGAGTTGTGAACATGCGCATGACAGCTGTTTCAGCCATAACAGGGTACCTATCCTTTTTGAAATATTTACTTAGACTTCATTGCTTCTCCCTGTCACCATTTTCAATAATCACACTTTGATCCCAGAAAAACCCACTTGGAGCGATATCTAACCTAGAGATATGTAATTTAATAGATTCCATCTACATGGAATTCCATGTTCCGTACATGCTACATGCATGACGGATTCGAAAAACATGCATTCCTGAGTTGAGAGCATGTGGATTTCTGATCTTTCATCCTCTATAAAAGGATGTTTTCATCTAGACACGTGTACTCATTTTCACAAGCTTTCCTTAACAACAGTTTCGAATTCTTGCTTTTTTCACAGAAAAATATTTCTGGAGCGATTTCAACCTAACAGATATGTAATTAACATGAATTTCATCAACATGGCATTCCGGGTTCCGTACATGCTACATGCCTAACGGATTCGGCCAACATGCGTTTCTGAGTTGTGAGCACGTTGATTACAAATCTTTCATCCACCAAACAAGGCATATATAGACTTAGTAGTATTTACTCTGACTTCATAGATTTTTTCAATCACAAGGTCCTAAAATAGGACATAAGGCACCAGAAAAATCTCTTTGAGCGAATTCTCAACAATACACATGTAATTTACATTGTTTACATAACCATGGCATTCCGTATTCCAAACATGTTTCATGCAACACCGATTCCTCAAACAAGCATTTCTGAGTTGTGAACATGCGCATGACTGATGTTTCAACCAAAAAAGGGTACATATGCACTTTGAAATATTAACTTTGACTTCATAGCTTCTCCCTGTCACCAGTTTCAAGAATCACAGTTTGACCACAGAAAAACCCTCTTGAAGAGAATTCTACCGTAGAGATATGTAATTTGAATAGATTCAATCTACATGATATTCCGTGTTCCGTACATGCTACATGCATTATGGATTTGACAAACATGCATTCCTGAGTTGAGAGCATTTGGATTACTGATCTTTCATCCTCTATAAAAGGAAAAGTTTCATCTAGACACGTGTACTCATTTTCACAAGGTTCCCCTAACACCAGTTTCGAATTTGTGCATTATTCATTGAAAAATACTTATGAAGCGATTTTCACCTAATAGATATGTAATTTTCATGTATTCCATCAACATGGCATTCCCGGTTTCGTACATGCTACATGCATGACAGATTCGGCAAACATGACTTTCTGACTTGTGAGCATGTGGATTACAGACTTTCATCCACCAAGCAGGGCATATATACAATTAAAAATATTTACACCTGCTTTATAGGTTTTTTCGATCACCAGGTTCTAAAATCAGACATTTGGAAGCAGAAAATATTTTGAGCAAATTCTCACCAATACACATGTAATTTACATTGTTTAAATAACCATGGTATTCCGTATTTGGAACATGTTTCATGCACAAGGATTCCTCAAACAGGAATTTCTGAGTTGTGAACATGCGCATGACTGATGTTTCAACCACCAAACAAGTTACATATGCACATTGAAATATTTAATTTGACTTCGTAGCTTCTTCCTATCACCAGTTTCAAGAATCACACTTTGATACCAGAAAAACCCTCTTGGAGTGAATTCTACCCTAGAGAGATATAATTTGAAAAGATTCCATTTACATGATATTCCGTGGTCGGAACATGCTACATGCATGATGGATTCGACAAACATGCATTCCTGAGATGAGAGCATGTGGATTAATGATCTTTCATCCTCTATAAAAGGAATGATTTCATCTAGACTCGTGTACACATTTTCACATGCTTTCCCTAACACCAGTTTTGAATTCGTGCATTTTTCACAGAAAAATACTTCTGGAGCGATTTCCACCTTACAGATATGGAATTTACATGAATTCCATCCACATGGCATTCCGGGTTCCGTACATGATACATGCATGACGGATTCGGCAAACATGCGTTTCTGAGTTGTGAGCACGTGGATTACTGACCTTTCATCCACCAAACAAGGCATATATAGACTTAGTAGTATTTACTCTGACTTCATAGATTTTTTCAATCAATAGTTTCTAAAATAGGACATAAGGCACCAGAAAACACTCTTTGAGCAAATTCCCACCAATTCACATGTAATTTAATTTGTTTACATAACCATGGAATTCCGTATACTGAACATGTTTCATGCAACACCGATTCCTCAAACAAGCATTTCTGATTTGTGAACATGCGCATGACTGATGTTTCAACCATAACAGGGTACATATACACTTAGAAATATTTACTTTGACTTCATAGCTTCTCCCTGTCACCAGTTTCCAGAATCACAGTTTGACCACAGAAAAACCCTCTTGAAGAGAATTCTACCCTAGAGATATGTAATTTGAATAGATTCAATCTACATATTATTCCGTGTTCCGTACATGCTACATGCATTACGGATTTGACAAACATGCATTCCTGAGTTGAGAGCATGTGGATTAGTGATCTTTCATCCTCTATAAAAGGAATGTTTTCATTTAGATACGTGTACTCATTTTCATAAGCTTTCTCTAAAACCAGATACCAATTAGTGCATGTAATACAAAAAAATACTTCTGGAGCAATTTCCAATTAACAGATATGTAATTTACATGAATTCCAACAACATGGCATTCCGGGTTCCGTACATGCTACATACATAACGGATTCGGCCAACATGCGTTTCTGTGTTGTGAGCACGTGGATTACTGACCTTTCATCCACCAAACAAGGCATATATACACTTTGAAATATTTACTCTGACTTCATATGTTTTTTCTATCACCAGGTTCTAAAATCGTACATTTGGCACCAGAAAACCCTCTTTGTGCGAATTCTCACCAATACACATATAATTTACATTCTTTACATAACCATGGCATTCCGTATTCCGAACATGTTTCATGCAACACGGATTCCTCAAACATGCATTTCTGAGTTGTTCACATGCGCATGACTGATGTTTCAAACATAGCAGGGTACATATGCACTTAGAAATATTTACTATGACTTCATTGCTTCTCCATTTCACCAGTTTCAAGAATCAGAATTTGACACCAGAAAAAACTTCTTGGAGCGAAATCTACCGTAGATATATTTAATTTGAATAGATTCCATCAACATGGCATTCCGGTTTCCGTACATGCGACATGCATGGCGGATTCGACAGACATGAGTTTCTGAGTTTTGAGAATGTGGATAACTGACCTTTCATCCACCAAACAAGGCATATTTTTTCTTAGAAATATTTACTCTGACTTCATAGGTTTTTTCAATCACCAGTTCCTAAAATAGGACATAAGGCACCGGAAAATTCTCTTTGAGCGAATTCTCAACAATACACATGTAATTTACATTGTTTACATTACCATGGCATTCCGTATTCCAAACATGTTTCATGCAACACCGATTCCTCAAACAAGCATTTCTGAGTTGTGAACATGCACATGACTGATGTTTCAACCATAACAGGGTACATATGCAATTTGAAATATTTACTTTGACTTCATAGCTTCTCCCTTTCACCAGTTTCAAGAATCACACTTTGATCCCAGAAAAACCCTCTTGCAGCGATCCCTGCCCAGAAATATGTAATTTGAATAGATTTCATCAACATGATATTCCGTGTTCTGTACATGCTACATGAATGACGGATTCGACAAACAAGCATTCCTGAGTTGAGAGCATGTGGATTACTGATCTTTCATCCTCTTTAAAGGAATGTTTTCATTTAGACACGTATGCTGATTTTCACAAGCTTTCCCTAATACCAGTTTCGAATTCTTGCATTTTTCACAGAAAATTACTGCTGGAGCGATTTATACCTAACAGATATATAATTTACATTAATTCCATCAACATGGCATTCCGGGATCCGTACATGCTACATGCATAACGGATTCTACAAACATGCGTTTCTGAGTTGTTAACACCTGGATTACTGAACTTTTATCCACCAAAATGGCATATCTACAATTAGAATATTTTCTCTGACTTCAAATTTTTTTTCTATCACCAGGTTTTAATATCGGACATTTGGCACCGGAAAAATCTCTTTGAGCGAATTCTCACCAATACACATGTAATTTACATTGTTTACATAATCATTGCATTCCGTATTCCGAACATGTTACATGCAACACGGATTCCACAAACATGCTTTTATGAGTTGTGAACATGCACATGACAGTTGTTTCAACCATAACAGGGTAACTATGCACTTCGAAATATTTACTTTGTCTTCATAGCTTCTCCCTTTCACCAGTTTCAAGAATCACACTTTGACCCCAGAATAATCCACTTGAGCGAATTCTACCCTAGATATATGTAATTTGAATAGATTTCATAAAAATGATATTCCGCGTTCCGTACATGCTACATGCATGATGGAATCGACAAACATGCATTCCTGAGTTGAGAGCATGTGGATTATTGATCTTTTATCCTCTATATAAAGAATATTTTCATCAAGAGCCGTGTACTCATTTTCACAAGCTTTTCCCAACACCAGTTGCGAATTCGTGCATATTTCACAGAAAAATTCTTCTGGAGCGATTTCAATCTAATACATATGTAATTTACATAAATACGATCAACATGGCATTTAGGGTTCCGTACATGCTACATGCATGACGGATTCTACAAACATGCGTTTCCCAGTTGTGAGCATGTGGATTACTGACCTTTCATCTACCAAACAAGGCATTTATTCATTTAGAAATATTTACTCTAACTTCATCGGTTTTTTCTCTCACCAGATTCCACAATCGGACATTTTGCTTCAAAAAACACTCTTTGCGTTAATTCTCACCAATACACATTTCAGTTACATTGTTTACATAAACATGTCATTCCGTATTCCAAACATGTTTCATACATCACAGATTCCACAAACATGCATTTCTGAGTTGTGAACATTTGGATGACTGATGTTTCATCCACCAAACTATGTACCTATGCAGATTGAAATATTTATTTTGACTTCATAGATTTTTCCTATCACCGTTCTTTTCTCGTAGAAAAAAACTCTCGGAGCGAATTCTTCCTTATGGATATGTAATTTGAATAGATTCCATCAACATGATACTCCATTTTCCGTTCATGCTACATGCATGACGGATTCGACAAACATGCATTCCTGATTTGAGGGCATGTGTATTACTAATCTTTCATCCTCTATAAAAGGAATATTTTTATCTACATACGTGTACACATTTTCACAAGCCTTCCCTAACTCCAGTTTCGAATTCATGCATTTTTCACAGAATAATACTTCTGGAGCGATTTCAACCTAATAGATATGTAATTTGCATGAATTCCATCAACATTGCATTCCGGGTTCCGTACATGCTTCATGCATGACGGATCCGGCAAACATGCGTTTCTTTGTTGTGAGCACGTGGATTACTGACCTTTAATCCACCAAACAAGGCATATATACACTTAGAAATATTTACTCTGACTTCATATTTTTTTTCTATCTCCAGGTTCTAAGATCGGACATTTGGCACCAGAAAACATTCTTTGAGAGTATTCTCACCAATACACATGTAAGTTACATTGTGTACATAAACATGGCATTCCGTATTCCAAACATGTTTCATGCAACAAGGATTACTCAAACATGCATTTCTGAGTTGCGTACATGCGCATGAATTATGTTTCAACCATAACAGGGTACATATGCACTTTGAAATATTTACTTTGACTTCATAGCTTCTCCCTTTCACCAGTTTCAAGAATCAGATTTGATCCCAGAAAAACCCTCCTGGAGCGAATTCTACCCAGAGATATGTAATTTGAATAGATTCCATCAACATGATATTCCGTGTTCCGTACATGCTACATGAATGACGGATTCGAAAAACATGCATTCCTGATTTGAGAGCATGTGCATTACTGATCTTTCATCCTCTATAAAAGGAAAATTTTTATCTAGACACGTGTACACATTTTTACAAGCTTCCCATAACACCAGTATCGAATTTGTGCATTTTTCACAGAAAAATTCTTCGGGAGCGATTTCCATCTAATAGATATGTAATTTACATGAATTCCATCAACATGGAATTCCTTGGTCCATACATGATACATGCATGACGGATTCGACAAACATGAGTTTCTGAGTTGTTAGCATGTGGATTAGAGAACATTCAACCACCAAACAAGGGATATATAACCTTAGAAATATTGACTCTGACTTCATAGTTTTTTTCTATAACCAGGATCTAAAATCGGATATTTGGCAACAGAAAACTCTCTTTGAGCCTATTCTCACCAATACACATGTAATTTACATTGTTTACATAACCATGGCATTCCGTATTCCAAACATGTTTCATGCAACACTGATTGCTCAAACATGCATTTCTGAGTTGTGAGCACATGGATTACTGTCTTTCATCCACCAAACAAGGCATATATACACTTAGAAATATTTACTCTCTCTTCAAATTTTTTTCTATCACCAGGTTCTAAAATCAGACATTTGGCACAAGAAAAAACTCTTTGGGCGAATTCTCATGAATACACATGTAAATTACATTATTTAAAGAACCATGACATTCCGTATTCCAAACATGTTTCATGCAACACTGATTCCTCAAACATGCATATGTGAGTTGTGAACATGCCCATGACTGATGTTTCTACCACCAAACAAGTAACATACGCACTTTGAAATATTTATTTTACTTCGTAGCTTCTGCCTATCACCAGTTTCAAGAATCACACTTTGACCCCAGAAAAAACCTCTTGAGCGAATTCTACCCTAGAGATATGTAATTTGAATAGATTCCAACAACATGATATTCCATGTTCCGTACATGCTACATGCATGACGGATTCGGCAAACATGCGTTTCTGACTAGTGAGCATGTGGATTATTGTCTTTCGTCCACCAAACAAGGCATATATACACATAGAATATTTACTCTGACTTCATAGGTTTTTTCTATCACCAGGTTATAAAATCGGAAATTTGGCACCGGAAAAAACTCTTTGAGCGAATTCTCACCAATACACATGTAATTTACATTGTTTACATAACCATGGCATTCGGTATTCTGAACATGTTTCATGCAACACGGATTCCTCAAACATGCTTTTCTGAGTTGTGAACATGTGCATGACAGATGTTTCAACCATAACAGGATACCTATGCACTTTGAAATATTTACTTTGACTTCATAGCTTCTACCTGTTACCAGTTTCAAGAATCACACTTTCATCCCAGAAAAACCTTCTCGGAGTGAAATCTACCCTAGAGATATATAATTTGAATAGATTCAATCTACATGATATTCCGTGTTCCGTACATGCTACATGAATGACGGATTCGAAAAACATGCATTCCTGATTTGAGAGCATGTGCATTACTGATCTTTCATCCTCTATAAAAGGAATGATTTCATCTAGACACGTGTACACATTTTCACATGCTTTCCCTAACACCAGTTTCAAATTCGTGCTGTTTTCACAGAAAAATACTTCTGGAGCGATTTCCACCTTACAGATATGGAATTTACATGAATTCCATCCACATGGCATTCCGGGTTCCGTACATGATACATGCATGACGGATTCGGCAAACATGCGTTTCTGAGTTGTGAGCACGTGAATTACTGACCTTTCATCCACCAAACAAGGCATATATTCACTTAGAAATAATTACTATGTCTTCAAAGTTTATTTCGATCACCAGGTACTAAAATCTTACATTTGGCACCAGCAAACACTCTTTAATCATATTCCCACCAATACAAATGTAATTTACTTTGTTTACATTACCATGGAATTCCGAATTCTGAACATGTTTCATGCAACAAGGATTCCTTGGACATGAATTTCTGAGTTGTGAAAATGCGCATGACTGCTCTTTCTACCATAATAGGTTACTTTTTCACTTTGAAATATTTACTTAGACTTCATTGCTTCTCCCTGTCACCAGATTCAAGAATCAAAATTTGACCACAGAAAAACCCTCTTGGCGCGAATTCTACACTAGAGATATGTAATTTGAATAGATTCCATCTACATGATATTCCGTGTTCCGTACAAGCTACATGCATGACGGATTTGAGAAACATGCATTCCTGATTTGAGAGCATGTGGATTACTGATCTTTCATCCTCTATAAAAGGAAGAGTTTCATTTCGACACGTGTACTCATTTTCATAAGGTTCCCTTAACACCAGTTTCCAATTTGTGCATTTTTCATTGAAAAATACTTATGAAGCGATTTCCACCTAATAGATATGTAATTTACATGAATTCCATCAACATGCCATTCCAGGTTTCGTACATGATACAGGCATGACGGATTCGACAATCATTAGTTTCTGACTTGTGAGCATGTGGATTACAGAACTTTCAACCACCAAACAGGGCATATATACACTTAGAATTATTTACTCTGGCTTCATAGTTTTTTTCGATCACCAGGTTCTAAAATCGTACATTTGGAAGAAGAAAAATTTTGAGCAAATTCTCAACAATACACATGTAATTTACATTGTTTAAATAACCATGGCATTCCGTATTTGGAACCTGTTTCATGCACAAGGATTCCTCAAACAGGCATTTCTGAGTTGTGAACATGCGCATGACAGATGTTTCAACCACCAAAAAATTTACATATGCACATTGAAATATTTAATTTGACTTCATAGCTTCTTCCTATCACCAGTTTCAAGAATCACACTTTGATCCCAGAAAAATCGTCTTGGAGTGAATTCTACCCTAGAGAGGTGTAATTTGAAAAAATTCCAGCTACATAATATTCCGTGGTCCGAACATGCTACATGCATGACCGTTCGACAAACATGCATTCCTGAGATGAGAGCATGTGGATTACTGATCTTTCATACTCTATAATAGGAATGTTTTCATCTATATGCGTGTACAGATTTTCACAACCTTTCCCTAACACCAGTTTCGAATTCATGCATTTTTCGCAGAAAAATACTTCTGGAGTGATTTCCACCTAACAGAAATGTAATTTACATGAATTCCATCAACATGACATTCCTGGTTCCATACATGCTACATGCATGACGGATTCGGCAAACATGCAGTTCTGAGTTGTGAGCACATGGATTACTTGACTTTCATCCACCAAACAAGGCTTATATACACTTAGAAATATTTACTCTGACTTCATAGGATTTTTCTATCACCAGGTTTTAAAATCGGATATTTGGCACCAGAAAACACTCTTTGAGAGAATTCTCACCAATACACATGTAATTTATATTGTTTACATAACCATGGCATTCTGTATTCCGAACATGTTTCATGCAACACGTACTCCTGAAACATGCATTTCTGAGTTGTGAACATGCGCATGAGTGATATTTCAACAATAACACGGTACCTATGCACTTTGAAATATTTACTTTGACTTCATAGCTACTCCCTGTCACCAGTTTCAAGAATCACACATTGATCCCAGAAAAACCCAATTTGATCGAATTCTACCCTAGAGATAGGTAATTTGAAAAGATTCCATCTACATGATATTCCGTGTTCCTTACATGCTACATACATGACGGATTTGACAAACATGCATTCCTGAGATGAGAGCATGTGAATTACTAATCTTTCATCCTCTATAAAAGGAATGATTTCATCTAGACACGTATACACATTTTCAAATGCTTTCCCTAACACCAGATTCTAATACGTGCATTTTTCACAGAAAAATACTTCTGGAGCGTTTTCCACCTAACATGTATAATTTTCATGAATTCCATCAACATGGCATTCGCGATTCTGTACATGTTACATGTATGACGGATTCGGCAAATGTGCATATCTGAGTTGTGAGCACGTGGATTACTGAACTTTCATCCACCAAACAAGGCATATATACACTTAGAAATATTTACTCATTCTTCATAGGTTTTTTCTAACACCAGGTCCTATAATAGGACATTAGGCACCACAAAAACTCTCTGAGCGAATTCTCACCAATACACATGTAATTTACATTGTTTACATAACCATGGCATTCTGTATTCCGAACATGTTTCATGCAACACGTACTCTTGAAACATACATTTCTGAGTTGTGAACATGCGCATGACTGATTTTTCAACTCCCAAAATATGTACCTATGCACTTTGAATTATTTAGTTTGACTTCGTATACTCTTCCTATCACCAGGTTCAATAATCACACTTTGATCCCAGAAAAACTCTCTTGGATCATATTATACCGTAGAGATATGTAATTTGAATTGATTCCATCTACATCGAATTCCGAGTTCCATACTTGCTACATGCATGACGGATTCGACAAACATGCATTCCTGAGTTGAGAGCATGTGGATTACTGATCTTTCATCAACTATAAAAGGACTGTTTACATCGAGACACGTGTACTCATTTTCACAAGCTTTCCCTAACACCACTTCGAATTCGTGCATTTTTCACAGAAAAATACTTCTGGAGCGATTTCCACCTAACTGATTTGTAACTTACATGAATTCCTTCAACATGGTATTCCGGGTTCCGTACATGCTACATGCAATGTGGATTCGGCAAACATGCATTTCTGAGTTGTGAGCACGTGGATTATTGAACTTTCATCCACCAAACAAGGCTTATATACACTTAGAAATATTTACCCTGACTTCATAGGTCTTTTTTTTCACCAGGATCTAAAATCGGACATTTGGAACCAGAAAAAATCTTTGAAGGAATTCTCACCAATACACATGTAATTTACAATGTTTACATAACCATGGCATTCCGTATTCTGATCATGTTTCATGCACAAAATTCCTCCAACATGCATTTCTGAGTTGTGAACATGCGCATGACTGATGTTTCAAACACCAAACAAGTTACCTATGCACTTTGAAATATTTCCTGTGACTTCGTATCTTCTTCCTCTCACCAGTTTCAAGAATCACATTTGACCCAAGAAAAACACTCTTGGAATGAATTCTACCCTAGAGATATGTAATTTGAATAGATTCCATCAACATGATATTCCATGTTATGTACATGCTACATGCATAATGGATTCGACTAACATGCATTCCTGAGTTGTGAGCATGTAGATTACTGATCTTTCATTCTCTAAAAAAAGAATATTTTCAGCTGGACTTTTGTCCACATTTTCACAAGCTTTCCCTAACACAAGTTATGAATTCATGCACTTTTCACAGAAAAATACTTCTGGAGTGATTTCCACCTAACAGATATGTAATTTACATGAATTCCAACATCATGGCATTCCGGGTTCCGTACATGCTACATGTATGACTGTTTCGGCAAACATGCGTTTCTGTGTTGTGAGCATGTGGATTACTGTTCTTTCATCCACCAAACAAGGCTTATATACACTTAGAAATATTTAGTTTGACTTCATAGGTGTTTTCTATCACCAGGTTCTAAAATCGGGCATTAGGCACCAGAAAACACTCTTTGAGCAAATTCTCACCAATACACATGTAATTTACATTGTTTAAATAACCAGGGCATTCCGTATTTCGAACGTTTCATGCAACACGGATTCCTCAAACATGCATTTCTGTGTTGTGATCATTCACATGACTCAAGTTTCAACCAGCAACAAGTTACCAATGCACTTTGAAATATTTACTTTGACTTCAAACTTCTTCCTATCACCAGTATCAAGAATCACACTTTGATTCCAGAAAAACACTCTTGGAACATATTCTACCCTAGAGATATTTAATTTGAATAGATTCCGTCTAAATTGAATCCCTTTTCCCGTACATGCTACATACATGACGGATTAGACAAACATGCATTCCTGAGTTTAGAGCATGTGGATTACTGATTTTTCATTCTCTATAAAAGGAATGATTTCATCTAGACACGTGTACTCATTTCAGAAGCTTTCCCTAACACCAGTTTCGAATTCTTGCTTTTTTCACAGAAAAATACTTCTGGAACGATTTCAACCTAACAGATATGTAATTAACATGAATTCCATCAACATGGCATTCCGGGTTCCGTACATGCTACATGTATGACAGATTCGGCAAACATGCGTTTCTGAGTTGTGAGCACGTGGATTACTGATCTTTCATCCACCAAACAAAGCATATATATACTTAGTAATATTTACTCTGACCTCATAGATTTTTTCTATCAACAGGTTCTAAAATCAGACATTTGGCACCAGAAAACACTCTTTGAGCGAATTCTCACCTATAATCATGTAATTTACATTGTTTACATAACCATGGCATTCCGTATACCAAACATGTTTCATGCAACACCGATTCCTCAAACAAGCATTTCTGAGTTGTGAACATGCGCATGACTGATGTTTCAACCATAACAGGGTACATATGCACTTTGAAATATTTACTTTGACTTCATAGCTTCTCCCTTTCACCAGTTTCAAGTATCACCCTTTGATCCCAGAAAAACCCTCTTGGAGCGAATTCTACCCAGAGATATGTAATTTGACTAGATTTCATCAACATGATATTCCGTGTTCTGTACATGCTTCATGAATTACGGATTCGACAAACAAGCATTCCTGAGTTGAGAGCATGTGGATTAGTGATCTTTCATCGTCTAATAAAGGAATGTTTTCATTTAGACACGTATACTCATTTTCACAAGCTTTCCCTAATACCAGTTTCGAATTCTTGCATTTTTCACAGAAAAATACTTCTGGAGTGATATATACCTAACAGATATGTAATTTACATGAATTCCATCAACATGGAATTCCGGGATCCGTACATGCTACATGCATAACGGATTCTACAAACATGCGTTTCTGAGTTGTTAACACCTGGATTAATGAACTTTCAACCACCAAAATGGCATATGTACAATTAGAATATTTTCTCTGACTTCATAGTTTTTTTCTATCACCAGGTTTTAAAATGGGATATTTGGCCCCGGAAAAAACTCGTTGAGCGAATTCTCAACAATACACATGTAATTTAAATTGTTTACATAACCATGGAATTCCGTATTCCAAACATGTTTCATACAACACCGATTCCTGAAACAAGCATTTCTGAGTTGTGAACATGCGCATGACTGATGTTTCAACCATAACAGGGTACATATGCACTTTGAAATATTTACTTTTACTTCATAGCTTCTCCCTGTCACCAGTTTCAAGAATCAGATTTTGACCCCAGAAAAAACCTCTTGGAGCGAATTCTACCCAGAGATATGTAATTTGAATAGATTTCATCAACATGATATTCCGTGTTCTGTACATGCTTCATGAATGACGGATTGGACAAACAAGCATTCCTGAGTTGAGAGCATGTGGATTACTGATCTTTCATCCTCTATAAATGGAATGTTTTCATTTAGACACGTATACTCATTTTCACAAGCTTTCCCTAATACCAGTTTCGAATTCTTGCATTTTTCACAGAAAAATACTTCTGGAGCGATTTATACCTAACAGATATGTAATTTACATGAATTCCATCAACATGGCATTCCGGGATCCGTACATGCTATATGCATAACGGATTCTACAAACATGCGTTTCTGAGTTGTTAACACCTGGATTAATGAACTTTCATCCACCAAAATGGCATATGTACAATTAGAATATTTTCTCTGACTTCATAGTTTTTTTCTATCACCAGGATTTAAAATGGGATATTTGGCACCGGAAAAAACTCTTTGAGCGAACACTCACCAATACACATGTAATTTACATTGTTTAAATAACCATGGCATTCCATATTTGGAACATGTTTGATGCACAAGTATTCCTCAAACAGGCATTTCTGTATTGTGAACATGCGCATGACTCATATTTCAAACACCAAACAAGTTACCTATGCACATTGAAATATTTAATTTGACTTCGTAGCTTCTTCCTATCACCAGTTTCAAGAATCACATTTTGATACCAGAAAAACCCTCTTGGAGTGAATTCTACCCTAGAGAGATATAATTTGAAAAGATTCCATCTACATGATATTCCGTGGTCGGAACATGCTACATGCATGACGGATTCGACAAACATGCATTCCTCAGATGAGAGCATGTGGATTACTGATCTTTCATCCTGTATAAAAGGAATGATTTCATCTAGACACGTGTACAATTTTTCACATGCTTTCCCTAACACCAGTTTCAAATTCGTGATTTTTTCACAGAAAAATACTTCTGGAGTGATTTCCACCTTACAGATATGGAATTTACATGAATTCCATCCACATGGCATTCCGGGTTCTGTACATGATACATGCATGACGGATTCGGCAAACATGCGTTTCTGAGTTGTGAGCACGTGGATTACTGACCTTTCATCCACCAAACAAGGCATATATTCACTTAGAAATATGCACTATGTCTTCAAAGGTTTTTTCGATCACCAGGTTCTAAAATCTTACATTTGGCACCAGAAAACACTCTTTGTGCATATTCCCACCAATACACATATAATTTAATTTGTTTACATAACCATGGAATTCCGTATACTGAACATGTTTCATGCAACACGGATTCCTTAAACATGCATTTCTGAGATGTGAACATGCGCATGACAGCTGTTTCAGCCATAACAGGGTACTTATTCTCTTTGAAATATTTACTTAGACTTCATTGCTTCTCCCTGTCACCATTTTCAAGAATCACACTTTGATCCCAGGAAAACCCTCTTGGAGCGAATTCTAACCGAGAGATATGTAATTTAATAGATTCCATCTACATAGAATTCCGTGTTCCGTACATGCTACATGCATGACGGATTCGAAAAACATGCATTCCTGAGTTGAGAGCATGTGGATTAGTAATCTTTCATCCTCTATAAAAGGAATGTTTTCATGTAGATACGTGTACTCATTTTCACAAGCTTTCCCTAACAACAGTTTCGAATTCTTGCTTTTTTCACAGAAAAATATTTCTGGAGCGATTTCATCCTAACAGATATGTAATTAACATGAATTTCATCAACATGGCATTCCGGGTTCCGTACATGCTACATGCATGACGGATTCGACAAACATACGTTTCTGAGTTGTGAGCACGTGGATTACAAATCTTTCATCCACCAAACAAGGCATATATAGACTTAGTAGTATTTACTCTGACTTCATAGATTTTTTCAATCAATAGTTTCTAAAATAGGACATAAGGCACCAGAAAAACCTCTTTGAGCGAATTCTCAACAATTCACATGTAATTTACATTGTTTACATAACCATGGCATTCCGTATTCCAAACATGTTTCATGCAACACCGATTCCTCAAACAAGCATTTCTGAGTTGTGAACATGCGCATGACTGATGTTTCAACCATAAAAGGGTACATATACACTTTGAAATATTTACTTTGACTTCATAGCTTCTCCCTGTCACCAGTTTCCAGAATCACAGTTTGACCACAGAAAAACCCTCTTGAAGAGAATTCTACCCTAGAGATATGTAATTTGAATAGATTCAATCTACATGATATTCCGTGTTCCGTACATGCTACATGCATGACGAATTCGAAAAACATGCATTCCTGTGTTGAGAGCATGTGGATTAGTAATCTTTCATCCTCTATAAAAGGAATGTTTTCATCTAGACACGTGTACTCTCTTCACAAGCTTTTCCTAAAACCAGTTTCGAATTCGTACGTCTTTCACAGAAAAATACTTCTATAGCGATTCCCACCAAACAGATATGTAATTTACATGAATTCCATCAACATGGAATTCCGGGTTCCGTACATGCTACATGCATGATGGATCTGGCAAACATGCGTTTCTGAATTGTGAGCACCTTGATTACTGACCTTTAATCCACCAAACAAGGTATATATACATTTAGAATATTTACTCTGACTTCATAGGTTTTTTCTATCACCAGGATCTAAAATCAGACATTTGGCACCATAAAACACTCTTTGAGCGAAATCTCACCAATACACCTGCAATTTGCATTGTTTACATAACCATGGCATTCCGTATTCCGAACATGTTTCATGCATCATCGATTCCTCAAACATGCATTTCTGAGTTTTGAACATGAGCATGTCTGATGTTTCAACCACCAAACAAATTACCTATGCACTTTGAAATATTTACATTTACTTCGTAGCTTCTTCCTATCACCAGTTTCTAGAATCACAATTTGACGCCAGAATAATCCACTGGAGCGAATTCTACCCTAGAGATATGTAATTTGAATAGATTCCATAAACATGATATTCCGCGTTCTGTACATGCTACATGCATGACGGATTCGACAAACATGCATTCCTGAGTTGAGAGCATGTGGATTACTCATCTTTCAACCTCTATATAAGGAATATTTTCATCAAGAGCCGTGTACTCATTTTCACAAGTTTTCCCAACACAAGTTGCGAATTTGTGCATATTTCACAGAAAAATACTTCTGGAGCGATTTCCATCTAATACATATGTAATTTACATAAATACGATCAACATGGCATTTCGGGTTCCGTACATGCTACATGCATGACAGATTCGACAAACATGCATTTCCCAGTTGTGAGCATGTGGATTACTGACCTTTCATCTACCAAACAAGGCATTTATTCATTTAGAAATATTTACTCTGACTTCATCGGTTTTTTTTCTCACCAGATTCCACAATCGGTCATTTTGCTCCAAAAAACACTCTTTAAGCGAATACTCACCAATACAAATGTCATTTACATTGTTTACATAAACATGGCATTCCGTATTCCAAACATGTTTCATGCATCACGGAATCCACAAACATGTATTTCTGAGTTGTGAACATTTGGATGACTGAAATTTCAACCACCAAACAAGGTACCTATGCACTTTGAAATATTTACTTTTACTTCGTAGATTCTTCCTATCAACAGTTTCAAAAATCACTCTTTTCTAGCAGAATAACCCTCTCGGGGCGAATTCTACCATATAGATATTTAATTTGAATAGATTCCATCAAAATGATATTCCATGTTCCGTACATGCTACATGCATGACGGATTCTACAAACATGCATTCCTGAGTTGAGAGCATGTGGATTACTGATCTTTCATCCTGTATAAAAGGAATATTTTCATCTAGACACGTGTACACATTTTCACAAGCTTTCCCTAACCAGTTTCGAATTCGTGAATTTTTCACAGAAAAATAATTCTGGAGCGATTCCCACCTAATAGATATGTAATTTACATGAATTCCATCAACATGGCATTCCGGGTTCCGTACATGCTACATGCATAACGGATTCAGCAAACATGCGTTTCTCAGTTTTGAGCACGTGGATTACTGACCTTTCAGCCACCAAACAAGGCATATATACACTTAGAAATATTTACTCTGACTTCATAGGTTTTTTTTATCTCCAGGTCCTAAAATCGGACATTTGGCCCCAGAAAACACACTTTGAGCGTATTCTCACCAATACACATGTAAGTTACATTGTTTAAATAATCATGGCATTCCGTTTTCCAAACATGTTTCATGCAACACGGATTACTCAAAGATGCATTTCTGAGTTGCGAACATGCGCATGACTGATGTTTCAAACATAAAAGTGTACCTATGCACTTTGAAATATTTACTTTGACTTCATAGTTTCCCCCTGTCACCAGTTTCAAGAATCACACTTTGATCCAAGTAAAACCCTCTTCGAGCAAATTCTACCCTAGAGATATATAATTTGAATAGCCTACATACATGTTATTCCGTGTTATGTACATGCTACATGCATGACGGATTTGACAAACATGCATTCATGAGTCGAGAGCATGTGGATTACTGATCTTTCATCCTCTATAAAAGGAAAATCTTTATCTAGACATGTGTACACATTTTCAGAAGATTCCCCTAACACCAGTTTCGAGTTTGTGCATTTTTCACAGAAAAATAATTCTGGAGCGATTTCCACCTAATAGATATGTAATTTACATGGAATTCCATCAACATGGCATTCCGGGTTCCGTATATTTTACATGCATGGCGGATTCGACAAACTTGCATTCCTGTGTTGAGAGCATGTGGATTACTGATCTTTCATCCTCTATAAAAGGAATATTTCATCAAGAGCCACGTACTCATTTTCACAAGCTTTTCCTAACACCAGTTGCGAATTCATGCATTTCTCACTGAAAAATACTTCGGGAGAGATTTCAACCTAACAGATATGTAATTTACATGAATTCCATCAACATGGCATTCCGGGTTCCGTACATGCTACATGCATAACGGATTCAGCAAACATGCGTTTCTCAGTTTTGAGCACGTGGATTACTGACCTTTCATTCACCAAATATTGCATATATACACTTAGAAATATTTGCTCTTACTTCATAGGTTTTTTCTATCAACAGTTTCTAAAATTGGACATTTGGCACCAGAAAACACCCTTTGAGCGTATTCACACCAATACACATGTAATTTACATTGTTTACATAAACATGGCATTCCTATTTCAAAAATGTTTCATGCAACACGGATTCCTCAAACATGCATTTCTGAGTTGTGAACATGCGCATGACAGATATTTCAACCATAACAGGGTACCTATGCACTTTGAAATATTTACTTTCCCTTCATAGCTTCTCCCTGTCACCAGTTTCAAGAATCACAGTTTGATCCCAGAAAAACACTCTTGGAGGGAATTCTACCCCAGAGATATGTAATTTGAATACATTCCATCAACATGATATTCCATGTTCCGTACAGGCTACATGCATGACGGATTCGACAAACATGCATTCCTGAATTGAGTGCATGTGCATTACTGATCTTTCATCCTCTATAAAAGGAATATTTTTATCTTCAAACGTGTACACATTGTCACAAGCTTTCACTAATACCAGTTTCGAATTCATGCATTTTTCACAGAAAAATACTTCTGTAGCGATTTCTACCTAATATATATGTAAGTTGCATGATTTCCATCAACATGGCATTCCGGATTCCGTACATGCTACATACATGATGGATCCGGCAAACATGCATTTCTGAGTTGTGAGCACGTGGATTACTGACCTTTAATCCACCAAAGAAGGCATATATACACTTAGAAATATTTACTCTGACTTCATATGTTTTTTCTATCTCCAGGTCCTAAAATCGGACATTTGGCCCCAGAAAACACACTTTGAGCGTATTCTCACCAATACACATGTAAGTTACATTGTTTAAATAATCATGGCATTCCGTTTTCCAAACATGTTTCATGCAACACGGATTACTCAAAGATGCATTTCTGAGTTGCGAACATGCGCATAACTGATGTTTCAAACATAAAAGTGTACCTATGCACTTTGAAATATTTACTTTGACTTCATAGTTTCTCCCTGTCACCAGTTTCAAGAATCACACTTTGATCCAAGTAAAACCCTCTTCGAGCGAATTCTACCCTAGAGATATATAATTTGAATAGATTACATACATGTTATTCCGTGTTATGTACATGCTACATGCATGACGGATTTGACAAACATGCATTCATGAGTCGAGAGCATGTGGATTACTGATCTTTCATCCTCTATAAAAGGAATGTTTTCATGTAGATACGTGTACTCATTTTCATAAGCTTTCTCTAACACCAGATTCCAATTAGTGCATGTAATACAGAAAAATACTTCTGGAGCAATTTCCACTTAACAGATATGTAATTTACGTGAATTCCAACAACATGGCATTCCGGATTCCGTACATGCTACATACATAATGGATTCGGCCAACATGCGTTTCTGATTTGTGAGCACATGTATTACTGACCTTTCATCCACCAAACAAGGCATATATACACTTAGAAATATTTACTCTGACTTCATATTTTTTTTCTATCACCAGGTGTAAAATCAGAGATTTACTATGCAGCTACAGTCATCAAGACAGCATGGTATTGGTACCAAAACATACATATAGACCAATGGAACAGAATAGAGAGCCCAGAAATGAACCCACAAACTTTTGGTCAACTCATCTTTGACAAAGGAGGCAAGAATATACAATGGAATAAAGCCTGTCTCTTCAGCAAATGGTGTTGGGAAAACTGGACAGCAGCATGTAAAACAATGAAGCTAGAACACACCCTTACACCATATACAAAAATCAACTCAAAATGGATTAAAGAGTTAAACATAAGACAAGATACAGTAAACCTCCTAGAGGAAAACATAGGCAAAACATTATCTGACATACATTTCAAAAATTTTCTCCTAGAAGAAATAAAAGCAAGAATAAACAAATGGGACCTAATGAAACTTACAAGCTTCTGCAGAGCAAAGGAATCCAGAGATAAAACAAGAAGAAAACCTATGGAATGGGAGAAAATTTTTGCAAGTGAAACTGACAAAGGCTTGATCTCCAAAATATATAAGCAGCTCATACGACTCAATAAGAAAAAAATAAACAACCCAATCCAAAAATGGGCAGAAGACCTAAACAAGCAATTCGCCAAGGAAGACATACAAATGATCAAAAAACACATGAAAAAATGTTCAATATCACTAATTATCAGAGAAATGCAAATCAAAACTACAATGAGGTATCACCTCACACCAGTCAGAATGGCCGTCATTCAAAAATCCAAAAATGACAAATGCTGGAGAGGCTGTGGAGAAAGGGGAACCCTCCTACACTGCTGGTGGGAATGCAGTTTGGTGCAGCCACTATGGAAAACAGTGTGGCGATTCCTCAAAAGACTAGGAATAGACTTACCATATGACCCAGGAATCCCACTCCTGGGCTTGTACCCAGAAGGAAATCTACTTCAGGATGACACCTGCACCCCAATGTTCATAGCAGCACTATTTACAATAGCCAAAACATGGAAACAACCTAAATGTCTATCAACAGGTGACTGGATAAAGAAGATGTGGTATATTTATACAATGGAATACTACTCAGCCATAAAAACCGACAACATAATGCCATTTGCAGCAACATGGATGCTCCTAGAGAATGTCATTCTAAGTGAAGTAAGCCAGAAAGAGAAAGAAAAATACCATATGAGATCGCTCATATGTGGAATCTAAAAAACAAAAACAAACAAACAAACAAAAACAAAGCATAAATACATGACAGAAATGGACTCATGGACAGAGAATACAGACTTGTGGTTACTGGGGGGGGCGGGGTAGAGGGTGGGAAGGGATAGACTGGGATTTCAAAATTGTAGAACAGATAAACAAGATTACACTGTATAGCACAGGGAAATATACAAAAAATGTTATGATAAATCCCAGAGAAAAAAATGTGACAAAGAGTGTGTATATGTCCATGTATGACTGAAAAACTGTACTGAACACTGGAATTTGACACAAAACTGTAAAATGATTATGAATCAATAAAAATGTAAAAAAAAATAAATAAAAAATAAATAAATAAATAAATAAAAGGCAGTGTTCCAGGTACTAAAAAAAAAAAAAAAACAGTTCCTAAAATAGGACATAAGGCACCAGAAAAATCTCTTTGAGCGAATTCTCAACAATACATATGTAATTTACATTGTTTAAATAACCATGGCATTCCGTATTTGGAATATGTTTCATGCACAAGGATTCCTCAAACAGGCATTTCTGCATTGTGAACATGCGCATGACTGATGTTTCAACCACCAAAGAATTTACATATGCACATTGAAATATTTAACTTGACTTTGTAGCTTCTTCCTATCACCAGTTTCAAGAATCACACTTTGATACCAGAAAAACCCTCTTGGATTGAATTCTACCCTAGAGAGATATAATTTGAAAAGATTCCATCTACATGATATTCCGTGGTCGGAACATGCTACATGCATGACAGATTCGACAAACATGCATTCCTGAGATGAGATCATGTGGATTACTGATCTTTCATCCTCTATAAAAGGAATGTTTTCATCTAGACACGTGTACTCATTTTCACAAGCTTTCCCTAACAACAGTTTCGAATTCTTGCTTTTTTCACAGAAAAATATTTCTGGAGCGATTTCAACCAAACAGATATGTAATGAACATGAATGTCATCAACATGGCATTCCGGGTTCCGTACATGCCACATGCATGACGGATTCGGCAAACATGCGTTTCTGAGTTGTGAGCACCTGGATTACAAATCTTTCATCCAACAAGCAAGGCATATATAGACTTAGTAGTATTTACTCTGACTTCATAGATTTTTTCAATCACCAGTTCCTAAAATAGGATATAAGGCACCAGAAAAAACTCTTTGAGCGAATTCTCAACAATACACATGCAATTTACATTGTTTACATAACCATGGCATTCCGTATTCCAAACATGTTTCATGCAACACCGATTCCTCAAACAAGCATTTCTGAGTTGTGAACATGCGCATGACTGATGTTTCAACCATAACAGGGTACATATGCACTTTGAAATATTTACTTTGACTTCATAGCTTCTCCCTGTCACCAGTTTCAAGAATCACAGTTTGACCACAAAAAAACCCTCTTGAAGAGAATTCTACCCTAGAGATATGTAATTTGAATAGATTCAATCTACATGATATTCCGTGTTCCGTACATGCTACATGCATTACGGATTGGACAAACATGCATTCCTGAGTTGAGAGCATGTGGATTACTGATCTTTCATCCTCTATAAAAGGAACAGTTTCATCTAGACACGTGTACTCATTTTCACAAGCTTCCCCTAACACCAGTTTCGAATTTGTGCATTTTTCATTGAAAAATACTTATGAAGCGATTTCCACCTAATAGATATGTAATTTTCATGTATTCCATCAACATGGCATTCCCGGTTTCGTACATGCTACATGCATGACAGATTCGGCAAAATGAGTTTCTGACTTGTGAGCATGTGGATTACAGACTTTCATTCACCAAGCAGGGCATATATACAATTAAAATTATTTACTCCTGCTTCATAGGATTTTTCGATCACCAGGTTCTAAAATCAGACATTTGGAAGCAGAAAATATTTTGAGCAAATTCTCACCAATACACATGTAATATACATTGTTTAAATAACCATGGTATTCCGTATTTGGAACATGTTTCATGCACAAGGATTCCTCAAACAGGCATTTCTGAGTTGTGAACATACGCATGACTGATGTTTCAACCACCAAACAATTTACATATGCACATTGAAATATTTAATTTGACTTCGTAGTTTCTTCCTATCACCAGTTTCAAGAATCACACTTTGATACCAGAAAAACCCCTTGGAGTGAATTCTACCCTAGAGAGATATAATTTGAAAAGATTCCATCTACATGATATTCCGTGGTCGGAACATGCTACATTCATGACGGATTCGACAAACATGAATTCCTGAGATGAGAGCATGTGGATTACTGATCTTTCATCCTCTATAAAAGGAATGATTTCATCTAGACACGTGTACACATTTTCACATGCTTTCCCTAACACCAGTTTCGAATTCGTGCATTTTTCACAGAAAAATACTTCTGGAGCGATTTCCACCTTACAGATATGGAATTTACATGAATTCCATCCACATGGCATTCCGGGTTCCGTACATGATACATGCATGACGGATTTGGCAAACATGCGTTTCTGAGTTGTGAGCACGTGGATTACTGACCTTTCATCCACCAAACAAGGCATATATTCACTTAGAAATATGCACTAGGTCTTCAAAGTTTTTTTCTATCACCAGGTTATGAAATCGGACTTTTGGCACCAGAAAACACTCTTTGAGCAAATTCCCACCAATACACATATAATTTAATTTGTTTACATAACCATGGAATTCGGTATACTGAACATGTTTCATGCAACACGGATTCCTTAAACATGCATTTCTGAGATGTGAACATGCGCATGACAGCTGTTTCAGTCATAAAGTGTACCTATTCTTTTTGAAATATTTACTTAGACTTCATTGCTTCTCCCTGTCACCATTTTCAAGAATCACACTTTGATCCAAGAAAAACCCTCTTGGAGCGAATTCTAACCTAGAGATATGTAATTTAATAGATTCCATCTACATGGAATTCCGTGTTCCGTACATGCTACATGCATGACGGATTCGAAAAACATGCATTCCTGAGTTGAGAGCATGTGGATTACTGATCTTTCATCCTCTATAAAAGGAATGTTTTCATGTAGATACGTGTAATCATTTTCATAAGCTTTCTCTAACACCAGATTCCAATTAGTGCATGTAATACAGAAAAATACTTCTGGAGCAATTTCCACTTAACAGATATGTAATTAACATGAATTCCAATAACATGGCATTCCAGGTTCCGTACATGCTACATACATAACGGATTCGGCCAACATGCGTTTCTGAGTTGTGAGCACGTGGATTACTGACCTTTCATCCACCAAACAAGGCATATATACACTTAGAAATATTTACTCTGACTTCATATGTTTTTTCTATCACCAGGTTCTAAAATCGGACATTTGGCACCAGAAAACACTCTTTGGGCGAATTCTCACCAATACACATATAATTTACATTCTTTACATAACCATGGCATTCCGTATTCCGAACATGTTTCATGCAACACGGATTCCTCAAACATGCATTTCTGAGTTGTGCACATGCGCATGACTGATGTTTCAAACATAGCAGGGTACATATGCACTTAGAAATATTTACTATGTCTTCATTGCTTCTCCCTGTCACCAGTTTCAAGAATCAGACTTTGACCCCAGAAAAAACTTCTTTGAGCGAAATCTACCGTAGATATATTTAATTTGAATAGATTCCATCAACATGGCATTCCGGTTTCCGTACATGCGACATACATGTCGGATTCGACAAACATGAGTTTCTCAGTTTTGAGAATGTGGATTACTGACCTTTCATCCACTAAACAAGGCATATTTTTCTTAGAAATATTTACTCTGACTTCATAGGTTTTTTCAATCACCAGTTCCTGAAATAGGACATAAGGCACCAGAATAATCACTTTGAGCAAATTCTCAACAATACACATGTAATTTACATTGTTTAAATAACAATGGCATTCCGTATATGGAACATGTTTCATGTACAAGGATTCCTCAAACAGGCATTTCTGCGTTGTGAACATGCGCATGACTGATGTTTCAACCATAACAGGGTACATATGCACTTTGAAATATTTACTTTGACTTCGTAACATCTTCCTATCACCAGTTTCAATAATCACAATTTGACCCCAGAAAAAACTTCTTGGAGTGAAATCTACCCTAGTGATATGAAATTTGAATAGATTCCATCAACATGGCATTCCGGTTTCTGTACATATTTCATGCATGACGGATTCGACAAACATGGATTTCTGAGTTGTGAACATGCGCATGAGTGATGTTTCAACCACCAAACAAGTTTCCTATGTGCTTTGAAATATTTACTTTGACTTCGTAGTTTCGTCCTATCACCAGTTACAATAATCACACTTTGACCCCAGAAAAACTCTCTTGAGCGAAATCTACCCAAGAGATATGTAATTTGAATAGATTACATCAACATGATATTCATTGTTCCGTACATGCTACAGGCATGTTGTATTCGACAAACATGAATTCCTGAGTTGAGAGCATGTGGATTATTGATCTTTCATTCTCTATAAATGGAATGTTTTCATCTAGACACGTGTACTCATTTTCACAAGCTTTCCCTAACACCAGTTTCGAATTCTTGCTTTTTTCACAGAAAAATAATTGTAGAGCGATTTCCACCTAACAGATATGTAATTTACATGAATTCCGTCAACATGGCTTTCCGGGTTCTGTACATGCTATATGCATGACGGATTCAGCAAACATGTGTTTCTGACTTGAGAGCATGTGGATTAGTGATCTTTCATCCACCAACAAGACATATAAACACTTAGTAATATTTACTCTGACATCATAGTTTTTTTCTATCAGCAGGTCTTAAAATAGGACATTAGGCACCAGAAAACACTCTTTGAGCGAATTCTCAACAATACACATGTAATTTACATTGTTTAAATAACCTTGGCATTCCGTATTCTGAACATGTTTCATGCATCACGGATTCTTCAAACATGCATTTCTGAGTTGTGAACATGCGAATGACTCATATTTCAAACAACAAACAAGTTACCTATGCGCTTTGAAATATTTACTTGGACTTCGTAGCTTCTTTCTATCACCAGTTTCAAGAATCCAACTTTAATCTCAGAAAAAACCTCTTGAAGCGAATTCTTCCCTAGACTTATGTAATTTGCATAGATTCCATCTACATGATATTCCGTGTTCCGTACATGCTACATACATGACGGATTAGACAAATATACATTCCTGAGTTGAGGGCATCTGGATTACTAATCTTTCCTCTTCTATAAAAGTATTATTTTCATCTAGACACGTGTACACATTTTCACAAGCTTTCCCTAAAACCAGGTTCGTATTCGTGCATTTTTTACAAAAAAATATTTCTGGAGCGATTTCCACCAAATAGGTATGTAATTTACATGAATTCCATCAACATGGCATTCCGGGTTCCGTCCATGCTACATGCATGATGGATTCGGAAATCATGAAGTTCTGACTTGTGAGCATGTGGATTACTAACCTTTCATCCACCAAACAATGCGAATATACACTTAGAATTATTTACTCTGACTTAACAGATTTTTCTATCACCAGGTTCTAAAATCAGACATCTGGCACCAGGAAACACTCTTGGAGCGAATTCTCACAAATACACATGTAATTTACATTGTTTACATAACCATGGCATTCCGTATTACGACCATGTTTCATGCATCACGGATTCCTCAAACATGCATTTCTGAGTTGTGAACATGCGCATGACTGATGTTTCAACCACCAAACAAGTTACTTATGCACTATGAAATATTTATTTTGACTTCGTAGCTTCTTCCTATCACCAGTTTCAAGAATCACACTTTGATCCCAGAAAAACCCTCTTGGAGCGAAATCTACCCTAGAGATATGTAATTTGAATAGATTCCATCTACATGATATTCCGTGTTCCTTACATGCTACATACATGACGGCTTTTACAAACATGCATTCCTGAATTGAGTGCATGTGGATTTCTAATCTTTCATCCTCTATAAAAGGAATATTTTCATCTAGACACGTGTACACATTTTCACAAGCTTTCCCTAACACCAGGTTTGAATTCGTGAATTTTTCACAGATAAATAGTTCTGGAACCACTTCCACCTTACAGATATGTAATTTACATGTATTCCATCAACATGACATTCCAGGTTTCGTACATGCTACATGCATGACGGATTCGACAATCATGCAGTTCTGACTTGTGAGCATGTGGATTACAGACCTTTCACCCTCCAAACAATGCATATATAGACTTAGAAATATTTACTCTGACTTCGTAGATTTTTCCTATCACCAGGTTCTAAAATCGGACATTTGGCACCAGAAAACACTCTTTCAGCGAATTCTCACCAATACACATGTAATTTACATTGTTTACATAACCATGGAATTCCGTATTACGAGCATGTTTCATGCATCTCGGATTCCTCAAACATGCATTTCTGAGTTGTGAACATGCGCATGACTGATGTTTCAACCACCAAAAAAGTTACTTATGCACTATGAAATATTTATTTTGACTTCGTAGCTTCTTCCTATCACCAGTTTCAAGAATCACACTTTGATCCCAGAAAAACCCTCTTGGAGCGAAATCTACCCTAGAGATATGTAATTTGAATAGATTCCATCTACATGATATTCCGTGTTCCGTACATGCTATATACATGACGGCTTTGACAAACATGCATTCCTGTGTTGAGTGCATGTGGATTTCTAATCTTTCATCCTCTATAAAAGGAATATTTTCATCTAGACACGTGTACACATTTTCACAAGCTTTCCCTAACACCAGGTTTGAATTCGTGAATTTTTCACAGATAAATAGTTCTGGAACGATTTCCAACTTACAGATATGTAATTTACATGTATTCCAACAACATGGCATTCCGGGTTCCGTACATGCTACATGTATGATGGATTTGGCAGTCATGCGTTTCTGACTTGTGAGCATGTGGATTACAGCCCTTTCACACTCTGAACAAGGCGTATATATACTTAGAAATATTTCCTCTGACTTCTTAGTTTTTTCCTATCACCATGTTCTAAAATCGGACATTTGGTAGCAGAAAACACTCTTTCAGCGAATTCTCACCAATACACATGTAATTTACATTGTTTACATAACCATGGCATTCCGTATTACGAGCATGTTTCATGCATCACTGATTCCTCAAACATGTATTTCTGAGTTGTGAACATGCGCATGACTGATGTTTCAACCACCAAACAAGTTACCTATGCACTCTGAAATCTTTACTTTGACTTTGTTGTTTCTTCCTATCACCAGTTTCAAGAATCACACTTTGATCCCACAAAAACCCTCTTGGAGCGAATTCTTCCCTAGACATATGTAATTTGAATAGATTCCATCTAAATGATATTCCGTGTTCCTTACATGCTACATACATGACGGCTTTGACAAACATTCATTCCTGAGTTCAGAGCATGTGGATTACTAATCTTTCATCCTCGATAAAAGGAATATTTTCATCTAGACACGTGTACACATTTTCACAAGCTTTCCCTAACACCAGGTTCGAATTTGTGAATTTTTCACAGAAAAATAGTTCTGGAACGAATTCCACCTTACAGATATGTAATTTACATGTATTCCAACAACATGGCATTCCGGGTTCCGTACATGCTACATGTATGACGGATTTGACAAACATGCATTCCTGAGTTGAGAGCATGTGGATTACTAATCTTTCATCCTCTATAAAAGGAATATTTTCATCTAGACACGTGTACACATTTTCACAAGCTTTCCCTAAAACCAGGTACGAATTCGTGCATTTTTCACCGAAAAATAGTTCTGGAGCGAATTCCACCTACCAGATATGTAATTTACATGTATTCCAACAACATGGCATTCCGGGTTCCGTGCATGCTACATGTATGACGGATTTGGCTATCATGCGTTTCTGACTTGTGAGCATGTGGATTACGGAACTTTCATCCTTCGAACAAGGTGTATATAGACTTAGAAATATTTACTCTGACTTCATAGGTTTTTCCTATCACCAGGTTCTAAAATCGGACATTTGGCACTAGAAAACACTCTTTGAGCGAATTCTCACCAATACACATTTAATTTACATTGTTTAAATAAGCATAGAATTCCGTATTACGAGCATGTTTCATGCATCACGGATTCCTCAAACATGCATTTCTGAGTTGTGAACATGCGCATGACTGATGTTTCAACCACCAAACAAGTTACCTATGCACTCTGAAATATTTACTTTGACTTTGTAGCTTCTTCCTATCACCAGTTTCAAGAATCACAATTTGATCCCAAAAAACACTCTTGGTGCGAATTCTTCCCTAGAGATATGTAATTAGAATAGATTCTATCTACAAGATATTCCATGTTGGGTAAATGCTACATACATGACGGATTCGACAAATATACATTCCTGAGTTGAGGACATCTGGATTATTAATCTTTCCTCCTCTATAAAAGTAATATTTTCATCTAGACACGTGTACACATTTTCTCAAGCTTTCCCTAAAACCAGGTTCGAATTCGTGCATTTTTCACAAAAAAATATTTCTGGATCGATTTCCACCTAATAGGTATGTAATTTACATGAATTCAATCAACATGGCATTCCGGGTTCCGTACATGCTACATGTATGACGGATTTGACAAATATGCATTCCTGAGTTGAGAGCATATGGATTACTATTCTTTCATCCTCTATAAAAGGAATATTTTCATCTAGACACGTGTACACATTTTCACAATCTTTCCCTTACACCAGGTTCGAATTTGTGAATTTTTCACAGATAAATATTTCTGGAGCGATTTCCACATATTAGGTATGTAATTTACATGAATTCCATCAACATGGCATTCCGGGTTCCGTACATGCTACATGCATGACTGATTCGGCAATCATGCAGTTCTGACTTGTGAGCATGTTGATTACTGACCTTTCATCCACCAAACAATGCGTATATACACTTAGAATTATTTACTCTGACTTCATAGATTTTTCTTTCACCAGGTTCTAAAATCGGACATCTGGCACCAGAAAACACTTTTTGAGCGAATTCTCACAAATACACATGTAATTTACATTGTTTACATAACCATGGCATTCCGTATTACGAACATGTTTCATGCATCACGGATTCCTCAAACTTGAATTTCTGAGCTGTGAACATGCGCATGACTGATGTCTCAAACACCAAAAATTTACCTATGCACTATGAAACATTTATTTTGACTTCGTAGCTTCTTCCATTCACCAGTTTCAAGAATCACACTTTGATCCCAGAAAAACCCTCTTGGAGCGAATTCTTCCCCAGAGATATGTAATTTGAATAGATTCCATCTACATGATATTCCGTGTTCCTTACATGCTACATATATGACGGATTTGACAAACATGCTTTCCTGAGTTGAGAGCATGTGGATTACTAATCTTTCATCCTCTATAAAAGGAATATATTCATCTAGACACGTGTACACATTTTCACAATCTTTCCCTAACACCAGGTTCGAATTCGTGCATTTATCACAGAAAAATAGTTCTGGAGCGATTTCCACCTAACAGATATGTAATTTACATGTATTCCAACAACATGGCATTCCGGGTTCGGTACATGCTACATGTATGACGGATTTGGCAATCATGTGTTTCTGACTTGTGAGCATGTGGATTACAGACCTTTCACCCTCTGAACAAGGCGTATATATACTTAGAAATATTTACTGTAACTTCATAGGTTTTTCCTATCACCAGGTTCTAAAATCGGACTTTTGGCACCAGAAAACCCTCTTTGTGCGAATTCTCACCAATACACATGTAAATTATATTGTTTACATAACCATGGAATTCCGTATTACGATCATGTTTCATGCATCACGGATTCTTCAAACATGCATTTCTGAGTTGTGAACATGCGCATGACTGATGTTTCAACCACCAAACAAGTTACCTATGCACTCTGAAATATTTACTATGACTTTGTAGCTTCTGCCTATCACCAGTTTCAAGAATCACACTTTGATCCCACAAAAACCCTCTTGGAGCGAATTCTAACCTAGAGATATGTAATTTGAATAGATTCCATCTACAAGATATTCCGTGTTCCTTACTTGCTACATACATGATGGATTTGACAAACATGCATTCCTGAGTTGAGAGCATGTGGATTACTAATCTTTCATCCTCTATAAAAGGAATATTTTCATCTAGACACGTGTACACATTTTCACAAGCTTTCCCTATCACCAGGTTCGAATTCATTCATTTGTCACAGAAAAATAGTTCTGGAGCGATTTCCACCTAATAGATTTGTAATTTACATGTATACCAACAACATGGCATTCCGGGTTCCGTACATGCTACATGTATGACGGATTTGGCAATCATGCGTTTCTGAATTGTGAGCATGTGGATTACAGTCCTTTCACCCTCCGAACAAGGCGTATATAGACTTAGAAATATTTACTCTGACTTCATAGATTCTTCCTATCACCAGGTTCCAAAATTGGACATTTGGCACCAGAAAACCCTCTTTGAGCGAATTCTCACCAATACACATGTAATTTACATTGTTTACATAACCATGGAATTCCGTATTACGAACATGATTCATGCATCACGGATTCCTCAAACATGCAGTTCTGAGTTGTGAACATGCGCATGACTGATCTTTCAACAACCAAACAAGTGACCTATGCACTCTGAAATATTTACTTTGACTTTGTAGCTTCTGCCTATCACCAGTTTCAAGAATCACAGTTTGATCCCACAAAAACCCTCATGGAGCGAATTCTTCCCTAGGGATACTTAATTTGAATAAATCCCATCTACATGATATTCCGCGTTCCGTATTTGCTACATATATGACGGATTCTACAAATATACATTCCTGAGTTGAGGTCATCTGGATTACTAATCTTTCCTCCTCTATAAATGTAGTAATTTCATCTAGACACGTGTACACATTTTCACAAGCTTTCCCTAAAACCAGGTTCGAATTTGTGCATTTTTCACAAAAAAATATTTCTAGAGCGATTTCCACGTAATAGGTATGTAATTTACATGAATTCCATCAACATGGCTTTCCGGGTTCCGTACATGCTACATGCATGATGGATTCGGATATCATGCAGTTCTGACTCGTGAGCATGTGGATTACTGACCTTGCATCCACCAAACAATGCGTATATACACTTAGAATTATTTACTCTGACTTCATAGAATTGCTATCACCAGGTTCTAAAATAGGACATCTGGCGCCAGATAACACTCTTTGAGCGAATACTCCAAATACACATGTAATTTACATTGTTTATATAACAATGGCATTCCGTATTACGAACATATTTCATGAATCACGGATTCCTCAAACTTGAATTTCTGAGTTGTGAACATGCGCATGACTGATGTTTCCACCACCAAACAAGTTACCTATGCACTATGAAATACTTACTTTGACTTCGTATCTTCTGCCTATCACCACTTTCAAGAATCACAATTTGATCCCACAAGAACCCTCTTGGAGCGAATACTTCCCTAGAGATATGTAATTTGTATAGATTCCATCTACATGATATTCCATGTTCCTTACATGCTACATACATGACGGATTCGACAAATATACATTCCTGAGTTGAGGTCATCTGGATTACTAATCTTTCCTCCTCTATAAAAGTACTATTTTCATCTAGACACGTGTACACATTTTCACAAGCTTTCCCTAAAACCATGTTCGAATTCGTGCATTTTTCACAAAAAAATATTTCTGGAGCGATTTCCACCTAATAGGTATGTAATTTACTGAATTCCATCAACATGGCATTCCGGGTTCCGTACATGCTACATGTATGACGGATTTGACAAACATGCATTCTTGAGTTGAGAGCATGTGGATTACTAATCTTTCATCCTCTATAAAAGGAATATTTTCATCTAGACACGTGTACACATTTTCACAAGCTTTCCCTAACACCAGGTTCGAATTCGTGCATTTTTCACCGAAAAATAGTTCTGGAGCGAATTCCACCTACCAGATATGTAATTTACATGTATTCCAACAACATGGTATTCCAGGTTCCGTGCATGCTACATGTATGACGGATTTGGCAATCATGCGTTTCTGACTTGTGAGCATGTGGATTACGGAACTTTCATCCTTCGAACAAGGTGTATATAGACTTAGAAATATTTACTCTGACTTCATAGGTTTTTCCTATCACCAGGTTCTAAAATCGGACATTTGGCACTAGAAAACACTCTTTGAGCGAATTCTCACCAATACACATTTAATTTACATTGTTTACATAACCATAGAATTCCATATTACGAGCATGTTTCATGCATCACGGATTCCTCAAACATGCATTTCTGAGTTGTGAACATGCGCATGACTGATGTTTCAACCACCAAACAACTTACATATGCATTCTGAAATATTTACTTTGACTTTGTAGCTTCTTCCTATCACCAGTTTCAAGAATCACAATTTGATCCCAAAAAACTCTCTTCGTGCGAATACTTCCCTAGAGATATGTAATTTGCATAGATTCCATCTACATGATATTCCGTGTTCCGTACATGCTACATACATGATGGATTCGACAAATATACATCCCTGAGTTGAGGTCATCTGGATTACTAATCTTTCCTCCTCTATAAAAGTACTATTTTCATCTAGACACGTGAACACATTTTCAGAAGCTTTCCCTAAAACCAGGTTCGAATTCGTGCATTTTTCACAAAAAAATATTTCTGGAGCGATTTCCACCTAATAGGTATGTAATTTACATGAATTCCATCAACATGGCATTCCGGGTTCCGTACATGCTACATGCATGACGGATTCGGCAATCATGCAGTTCTGACTTGTGAGCATGTGGATTACTGACCTTTCCTCCACCAAACAATGCGTATATACACTTAGAATTATTTACTCTGACTTCATAGATTTTTCTATCACCAGGATATTAAATCAGACATCTGGCACCAGAAAACACTCTTTGAGCGAATTCTCACAAATACACATGTAATTTTCATTGTTTACATAACCAAGGCATTCCGTATTACGAAAATGTTTCATGCATCACGGATTCCTCCAACTTGCATTTCTGAGTTGTAAACATGCGCATGACTGATATTTCAACCACCAAACAATTTACTTATGCACTATGAAATATTTATTTTGACTTCGTAGCTTCTTCCTATCACCAGTTTCAAGAATCACACTTTTTTCCCAGAAAAACCCTCTTGGAGCGAATTCTATCCTAGAGATATGTAATTTGCATAGATTCAATCTACATGATATTCCGTGTTCCGTACATGCTATATACATGACGGATTCGACAAATATACATTCCTGAGTTGAGGGCATCTGGATTACTAATCTTTCTTCCTCTATAAAAGTACTATTTTCATCTAGATACGTGTACACATTTTCACAAGCTTTCCCTAACACCAGGTTCGAATTCGTGCATTTTTCACAAAAAAATATTTCTGGAGCGATTTCCACCTTATAGGTATGTAATTTACATGAATTCCATCAACATGGCATTCCGGGTTCCGTACATGCTACATGCATGACGGATTCGGCAATCATGCAGTTCTGACTTGTGAGCATGTGGATTACAGACCTTTCACCCTCCGAACAATGCGTATATAGACTTAGAAATATTTACTCTGACTTCATAGGTTTTTCCTATCACCAGGTTCTAAAATCGGACATTTGGCACCAGAAAACACTCTTTCAGCGAATTCTCACCAATTCACATGTAATTTACATTGTTTACATAACCATGGAATTCCGTATTACGAGCATGTTTCATGCATCTCGGATTCCTCAAACATGCATTTCTGAGTTGTGAACATGCGCATGACTGATGTTTCAACCACCAAACAAGTTACTTATGCACTATGAAATATTTATTTTGACTTCGTAGCTTCTTCCTATCACCAGTTTCAAGAATCACACTTTGATCCCAGAAAAACCCTCTTGGAGCGAAATCTACCCTAGAGATATGTAATTTGAATAGATTCCATCTACATGATATTCCGTGTTCCTTACATGCGACATACATGACGGCTTTGACAAACATGCATTCCTGAGTTGAGTGCATGTGGATTTCTAATCTTTCATCCTCTATAAAGGGAATATTTTCATCTAGACACGTGTACACATTTTCACAAGCTTTCCCTAACACCAGGTTTGAATTCGTGAATTTTTCACAGATAAATAGTTCTGGAACGATGTCCAACTTACAGATATGTAATTTACATGTATTCCAACAACAAGGCATTCCGGGTTCCGTACATGCTACATGTATGATGGATTTGGCAGTCATGCGTTTCTGACTTGTGAGCATGTTGATACAGACCTTTCACCCTCGGAACAAGGCGTATATAGACTTAGAAGTATTTACTCTGACTTCATAGGTTTTTCCTATCACCAGGTTCTAAAATCGGACATTTGGCACCAGAAAACACTCTTTGAGCGAATTCTCACCAATACACATGTAATTTACATTGTTTACATAACCATGGCATTCCGTATTACGAGCATGTTTCATGCATCACGGATTCCTCAAACATGCATTTCTGAATTGTGAACGTGCGCATGACTGATGTTTCAACCACCAAACAAGTTACCTATGCACTATGAAATATTTATTTTGACTTCGTAGCTTCTTCCTATCACCAGTTTCAAGAATCACACGTTGATCCCAGAAAAACCCTCTTGGAGCGAATTCTGCCCTAGAGATATGTAATTTGAATAGATACCATCTACATGATATTCCGTGTTCCTTACATGCTACATACATGACGGCTTTGACAAACATGCATTCCTGAGTTGAGAGCATGTGGATTTCTAATCTTTCATCCTCTAAAAAAGGAATATTTTCATCTAGACACGTGTACATATTTTCACAAGCTTTCCCTAACACCAGGTTCGAATTCGTGAATTTTTCACAGAAAAATAGTTCTGGAACGATTTCCACCTTACAGATATGTAATTTATATGTATTCCAACAACATGGCATTCCGGGTTCCGTACATGCTACATGTATGATGGATTTGGCAATCATGCGTTTCTGACTTGTGAGCATGTGGATTACAGTCCTTTCACACTCTGAACAAGGCGTATATATACTTAGAAATATTTCCTCTGACTTCTTAGATTTTTCCTATCACCATGTTCTAAAATCGGACATTTGGCAGCAGAAAACACACTTTCAGCGAATTCTCACCAATACACATGTAATTTACATTGTTTACATAACCATGGCATTCCGTATTACGAGCATGTTTCATGCACCTCGGATTCCTCAAACATGCATTTCTGAGTTGTGAACATGCGCATGACTGATGTTTCAAACACAAAACAAGGTACCTATGCACTATGAAATATTTACTTTGACTTTGTAGCTTCTTCCTATCACCAGTTTCAAGAATCACACTTTGATCCCACAAAAAACCTCATTGAGCGAATTCTTCCCTAGACATATGTAATTTGAATAGATTCCATCTACATGATATTCCGTGTTCCTTACATGCTACATACATGACGGCTTTGACAAACATTTATTCCTGAGTTCAGAGCATGTGGATTACTAATCTTTCATCCTCTAAAAAAAGGAATATTTTCATCTAGACACGTGTACACATTTTCACAAGCTTTCCCTAACACCAGGTTCGAATTTGTGAATTTTTCACAGAAAAATTGTTCTGGAACGATTTCCACCTTTCAGATATGTAATTTACATGTATTCCAACAACATGGCATTCCGGGTTCCGTACATGCTACATGTATGATGGATTTGGCAGTCATGCGTTTCTGACTTGTGAGCATGTTGATACAGACCTTTCACCCTCCGAACAAGGCGTAAATAGACTTAGAAATATTTACTCTGACTTCATAAGTTTTTCCTATCACCAGGTTCTAAAATCGGACATTTGGCACCAGAAAACTGTCTTTGAGCGAATTCTCACAAATACACATGTAATTTACATTGTTTACATAACCATGGCCTTCCGTATTACGAGCATGTTTCATGCACCTCGGATTCCTCAAACATGCATTTCTGATTTGTGAACATGCGCATGACTGATGTTTCAAACACCAAAGAAGTTACCTATGCACTCTGAAATATTTACTTTGACTTTGTAGCTTCTTCCTATCACCAATTTCAAGAATCACACTTTGATCCCTCAAAAACACTCTTGGAGCGAATTCTTCCCTAGACATATGTAATTTGCATAGATTCCATCTACATGATATTCCGTGTTCCGTACATGCTACATACATGACAGATTCAACAAATATATATTCCTGAGTTGAGGGCATCTGGATTACTAATCTTTACTCCTCTCTAAAAGTACTAATTTCATCTAGACACGTGTACACATTTTCACAAGCTTTCCCTAAAACCATGTTCGAATTCGTGCATTTTTCACAAAAAAAATATTTCTGGAGCTATTTCCACCTAATAGGTATGTAATTTACATGAATTCCATCAACATGGCATTCCGGGTTCCGTACATGCTGCATGCATGACGGATTCGGCAATCATGCAGTTCTGACTTGTGAGCATGTGGATTACTGACCTTTTCTCCACCAAACAATGCCTATATACACTTAGAATTATTTACTCTGACTTCATAGATTTTTCTATCACCAGGTTCTAAAATCAGACATCTGGCGCCAGAAAACACTCTTTGAGCGAATTCTCACAAATACACATGTAATTTACATTGTTTACATAACCATGGCATTCCGTATTACGAACATGTTTAATGCATCACGGATTCCTCAAACTTGAATTTCTGAGTTGTGAACATGCGCATGACTGATATTTCAACCACCAAACAAGTTAATTTTGCACTATGAAATATTTATTTTGACTTCGTTGCTTCTTCCTATCACCAGTTTCAAGAATCACACTTTGATCCCAGAAAAAACCTCTTGGAGCGAATTCTAACCTAGAGATATTTAATTTGAAAAGATTCCATCTACATGATATTCCGTGTTCCTTACATACTACATACGTGACGGCTTTGACAAACATGAATTCCTGAGTTGAGAGCATGTGGATTACTAATCTTTCATCCTCTATAAAAGGAATATTTTCATCTAGACACGTGTACACATTTTCACAAGCTTTCCCTAACACCAGGTTCGAATTCGTGAATTTTTCACAGAAAAATAGTTCTGGAGCATTTTCCACCTAACAAATATGTAATTTACATGTATTCCAACAGCATGGCATTCCGAGTTCCGTACATGCTACATGTATGACCTATTTGGCAATCATGCGTTTCTGACTTTTGAGCATGTGGATTAAAGACCTTTCACACTCTGAACAAGGCGTATATATACTTAGAAATATTTCCTCTGACTTCTTAGGTTTTTCCTATCACCAGGTTCTAAAATCGGACATTTGGCACCAGAAAACTCTCTTTGAGCGAATTCTCACCAACACACATGTAATTTACATTGTTTACATAACCATGGAATTCCGTATTACGAGCATGTTTCATGCATCACAGATTCCTCAAACATGCATTTCTGAGTTGTGAACATGCGCATGACTGATGTTTCAACCACCAAACAAGTTACCTATGCACACTGAAATATTTATTTTGACTTTGTAGCTTCTTCCTATCACCAGTTTCAAGAATCACACTTTGATCCCACAAAAAACCTCTTGGAGCGAATTCTTCCCTAGACATATGTAATTTAAATAGATTCCATCTACATGATATTCCGTGTTCCTTACATGCTACATACATGACGGCTTTGACAAACATTCATTCCTGAGTTCAGAGCATGTGGATTACTAATCTTTCATCCTCTATAAATGAAATATTTTCATCTAGACACGTGTACACATTTTCAAAAGCTTTCCCTAACACCAGGTTTGAATTCGTGCATTTTTCACAGAAAAATATTTTTGGAGCGATTTCCACCTAATAGGTATGTAATTTACATGAATTCCATCAACATGGCATTCCGGGTTCCGTACATGCTACATGCATGATGGATTCGGCAATCATGCAGTTCTGACTTGTGAGCATGTGGATTACTAACCTTTCATCCACCAAACAAAGCGTATATACACTTAGAATTATTTACTCTGACTTCATAGATTTTTAAATCACCAGGTTCTAAAATCAGAGATCTGGCACCAGGAAACACTCTTGGAGCGAATTCTCACAAATACACATGTAATTTACATTGTTTACATAACCATGGCATTCCGTATTACGAACATGTTTCATGCATCAAGGATTCCTCATACATGCATTTCTGAGTTGTGAACATGTGCATGACTGATGTTTCAACCACCAAACAAGTTACTTATGCACTATGAAATATTTATTTTGACTTCGTAGCTTCTTCCTATCACCAGTTTCAAGAATCACACTTTGATCCCACAAAAACACTCTTGGAGCGAATTCTACCCTAGAGATATGTAATTTGAATAGATTCCATCTACATGATATTCCGTGTTCCTTACATGCTTCATACATGACGGCTTTGACAAACATGCATTCCTGAGTTGAGTGCATGTGGATTTCTAATCTTTCATCCTCTATAAAAGGAATATTTTCATCTAGACACGTGTACACATTTTCACAAGCTTTCCCTAACACCAGGTGCGAATTCGTGAATTTTTCACAGAAAAATTGTTCTGGAACGATTTCCACCTTACAGATATGTAATTTACATGTATTCCAACAACATGGCATTCCGGGTTCCGTACATGCTACATGTATGACGGATTTGGCAATCATGCGTTTCTGACTTGTGAGCATGTGGATTAAAGACCTTTCACCCTCTGAAAAAGGCGTATATATACTTAGAATTATTTACTTTAACTTCATAGGTTTTTCCTATCACCAGGTTCTAAAATCGGACTTTTGGCACCAAAAAACTCTCTTTGAGCGAATTCTCACCAATACACATGTAAATTATATTGTTTACATAACCATGGAATTCCGTATTACGAGCATGTTTCATGCATCACGGATTCTTCAAACATGCATTTCTGAGTTGTGAACATGCGCATGACTGATGTTTCAACCACCAAACAAATTACCTATGCACTCTGAAATATTTACTTTGACTTTGTAGCTTCTTCCTATCACCAGTTTCAAGAATCACACTTTGATCCCAGAAAAACCCTCTTGGAACGAATTCTAACCTAGAGATATGTAATTTGAATAGATTCCATCTACAAGATATTCCGTGTTCCTTACTTGCTACATACATGATGGATTTGACAAACATGCATTCCTGAGTTGAGAGCATGTGGATTACTAATCTTTCATCCTCTATAAAAGGAATATTTTCATCTAGACACGTGTACACATTTTCACAAGCTTTCCCTATCACCAGGTTCGAATTCATTCATTTGTCACAGAAAAAGAGTTCTGGAGCAATTTCCACCTAATAGATTTGTAATTTACATGTATACCAACAACATGGCATTCCGGGTTCCGTACATGCTACATATATGACGGATTTGGCAATCATGCGTTTCTGAATTGTGAGCATGTGGATTACAGTTCTTTCACCCTCCGAACAAGGCGTATATAGACTTAGAAATATTTACTCTGACTTCATAGTTTCTTCCTATCACCAGGTTCCAAAATTGGACATTTGGCACCAGAAAACCCTCTTTGAGCGAATTCTCACCAATACACATGTAATTTACATTGTTTACATAACCATGGAATTCCGTATTGCGAACATGATTCATGCATCACGGATTCCTCATACATGCAGTTCTGAGTTGTGAATATGCGCATGACTCATCTTTCAACAACCAAAGAAGTTACTTATGCACTCTGAAATATTTACTTTGACTTTGTAGCTTCTGCCTATCACCAGTTTCAAGAATCACAGTTTGATCCCACAAAAACCCTCATGGAGCGAATTCTTCCCTAGAGATACTTAATAAGAATAAATCCCATCTACATGATATTCCGCGTTCCGTACGTGCTACATATATGACGGATTCTACAAATATACATTCCTGAGTTGAGGTCATCTGGATTACTAATCTTTCCTCCTCTATAAACGTAGTAATTTCATCTAGACACGTGTACACATTTTCACCAGCTTTCCCTAAAACCAGGTTCGAATTTGTGCATTTTTCACAAAAAAATATTTCTGGAGCGATTTCCACGTAATAGGTATGTAATTTACATGAATTCCATCAATATGGCTTTCCGGGTTCCGTACATGCTACATGCATGACGGATTCGGGAATCATGCAGATCTGACTCGTGAGCATGTGGATTACTGACATTGCATCCACCAAACAATGCGTATATACACTTAGAATTATTTACTCTGACTTCATAGAATTTCTATCACCAGGTTCTAAAATCGGACATCTGGCGCCAGAAAACACTCTTTGAGCGAATTCTCCAAATACACATGTAATTTACATTGTTTATATAACAATGGCATTCCGTATTACGAACATATTTCATGAATCACGGATTCCTCAAACTTGAATTTCTGAGTTGTGAACATGCGCATGACTGATGTTTCCACCACCAAACAAGTTACCTATGCACTATGAAATATTTACTTTGACTTCGTATCTTCTGCCTATCACCACTTTCAAGAATCACACTTTGATCCCACAAAAACCCTCTTGGAGCGAATACTTCCCTAGAGATATGTAATTTGTATAGATTCCATCTACATGATATTCCGTGTTCCTTACATGCTACATACATGACGTATTCGACAAATATACATTCCTGAGTTGAGGTCATCTGGATTACTAATCTTTCCTCCTCTATAAAAGTACTATTTTCATCTAGACACGTGTACACTTTTTCACAAGCTTTCCCTAAAACCAGGTTCGAATTCGTGCATTTTTCACAAAAAAATATTTCTGGAGCGATTTCCACCTAATAGGTATGTAATTTACTGAATTCCATCAACATGGCATTCCGGGTTCCGTACATGCTACATTTATGACGGATTTGACAAACATGCATTCTTGAGTTGAGAGCATGTGGATTACTAATCTTTCATCCTCTATAAAAGGAATATTTTCATCTAGACAAATGTACACATTTTCACAAGCTTTCCCTAACACCAGGTTCGAATTCGTGTATATTTCACAGAAAAATATTTCTGGAGCGTTTTCCTCCTAACAGATATGTAATTTACATGTATTCCAACAACATGGCATTCCGGGTTCCGTACATGCTACATGTATGTGCTATTTGGCAATCATGCGTTTCTGACTTGTGTGCATGTGGATTACAGACCTTTCACACTCTGAACAAGGCGTATATATACTTAGAATTATTTCCTCTGACTTCATAGGTTTTTCCTATCGCCAGGTTCTAAAATCGGATATTTGGCACCAGAAAAGTCTCTTTCAGCGAATTCTCACCAATACACATGTAATTTACATTGTTTACATAACCATGGAATTCCGTATTACGAGCATGTTTCATGCATCACGGATTCCTCAAACATGCATTTCTAAGTTGTGAACATGCGCATGACTGATGTTTCAACCACCAAACAAGTTACCTATGCACTCTGAAATATTTACTTTGACTTTGTAGCTTCTTCCTATCACCAGTTTCAAGAATCACACTTTGATCCCACAAAAAACCTCTTGGAGCGAATTCTTCCCTAGACATATGTAATTTGCATAGATTTCATCTACATGATATTCCGTGTTCCGTACATGCTACATACATGACGGATTCGACAAATATACATTCCTGAGTTGAGGGCATATGGATTACTAATCTGTCCTCCTCTATAAAAGTACTATTTTCATCGAGACACGTGTACACATTTTCACAATCTTTCCCTAAAACCAGGTTCGTATTCGTGCATTTTTTACAAAAAAAAATATTTCTGGAGCGGTTTCCAACTAATAGGTATGTAATTTACATGAATTCCATCAACATGGCATTCCGGGTTCCGTACATGCTACATGCATGATGGATTCGGCAATCATGCAGTTCTGACTTGTGAGCATGTGGATTACTGACCTTTCCTCCACCAAACAATGCGTATATACACTTAGAATTATTTACTCTGACTTCATAGATTTTTCTATCACCAGGTTCTAAAATCAGACATCTGGCACCAGAAAACACTCTTTGAGCGAATTCTCACAAATACACATGTAATTTACATTGTTTACCTAACCATGGCATTCCGTATTACGAACATGTTTCATGCATCACGGATTCCTCAAACTTGAATTTCTGAGTTGTGAACATGCTCATGACTGATATTTCAACCACCAAACATGTTACTTTTGCACTATGAAATATTTATTTTGACTTCGTTGCTTCCTCCTATCACCAGTTTCAAGAATCACAATTTGATCCCAGAAAAAAACTCTTGGAGCGAATCCTACCCTAGAGATATTTAATTTGAATAGATTCCATCTACATGATATTCCTTGTTCCTTACATACTACATACGTGACGTCTTTGACAAACATGCATTCCTGAGTTGAGAGCATGTGGATTTCTAATCTTTCATCCTCTATAAAAGGAATATTTTCATCTAGACACGTGTACACATTTTCACAAGCTTTCCCTAACACCAGGTTCGAATTCGTGAATTTTTCACAGAAAAATAGTTCTGGAACGATTTCCACCTTACAGATATGTAATTTACATGTATTCCAACAACATGGCATTCCCGGTTCCGTACATGCTACATTTATGATGGATTTGGCAGTCATGCGTTTCTGACTTGTGAGCATGTGAATTACAGTCCTTTCACACTCTGAACAAGGCGTATATATACTTAGAAATATTTCCTCTGACTTCTTAGGTTTTTCCTATCACCAGGTTCTAAAATCGGACATTTGGCACCAGAAAACACACTTTCAGCGAATTCTAACCAATACACATGTAATTTACATTGCTTACATAACCATGGAATTCCGTATTACGAGCATGTTTCATGCATCACGGATTCCTCAAACATGCATTTCTGAGTTGTGAACATGCGCATGACTGATGTTTCAACCACCAAACAAGTTACCTATGCACTCTGAAATATTTACTTTGACTTTGTAGCTTCTTCCTATCACCAGTTTCAAGAATCACACTTTGATCCCACAAAAACCCTCTGGGAGCGAATTCTTCCCTAGACATGTGTAATTTGAATAGATTCCATCTACATGATATTCCGTGTTCCTTACATGCTACATACATGACGGCTTTGACAAACATTCATTCCTGAGTTCAGAGCATGTGGATTACTAATCTTTCATCCTGTATAAAGGGAATATTTTCATCTAGACACGTGTACAGATTTTCACAAGCTATCCCTAACACCAGGTTCGAATTTGTGAATTTTTCACAGAAAAATATTTCTGGAACGATTTCCACCTTACAGATATTTAATTTACCTGTATTCCAACAACATGGCATTCCGGGTTCCGTACATGCTACATGTATGATGGATTTGGCAGTCATGCGTTTCTGACTTGTGAGCATGTTGATACAGAAATTTCACCCTCCGAACAAGGCGTAAAAAGATTTAGAAATATTTACTCTGACTTCATAGGTTTTTCCTATCACCAGGTTCTACAATCGGACATTAGCACCAGAAAACTGTCTTTGAGCGAATTCTCACAAATACACATGTAATTTACATTGTTTATATAACCATGGCATTCCGTATTACGAGCATTTTTCATGCATCTCGGATTCCTCAAACATGCATTTCTGAATTGTGAACATGCTCATGACTGATGTTTCAACCACCAAACAAGTTACCTATGCACTCTGAAATATTTACTTTGACTTTGTAGCTTCTTCCTATCAGCAGTTTCAAGAATCACACTTTGATCCCACAAAAACCCTCTTGGAGCGAATACTTCCCTAGAGATATGTAATTTGTATAGATCCCATCTACATGATATTCCGTGTTCCTTACATGCTACATACATGGCGTATTCGACAAATATACATTCCTGAGTTGAGGTCATCTGGATTACTAATCTTTCCTCCTCTATAAAAGTACTATTTTCATCTAGACACGTGTACACATTTTCACAAGCTTTCCCTAACACCAGGTTCGAATTCGTGCATTTTTCACAAAAAAATATTTCTGGAGCGATTTCCACCTAATAGGTATGTAATTTACTGAATTCCATCAACATGGCATTCCGGGTTCCGTACATGCTACATGTATGACGGATTTGACAAACATGCATTCTTGAGTTGAGAGCATGTGGATTACTAATCTTTCATCCTCTATAAAAGGAATATTTTCATCTAGACAAGTGTACACATTTTCAAAAGCTTTCCCTAACACCAGGTTCGTATTCGTGCATTTTTCACCGAAAAATAGTTCTGGAGCGAATTCCACCTAGCAGATATGTAATTTACATGTATTCCAACAACATGGCATTCCGGGTTCCGTACATGCTACATGTATGACCTATTTGGGCATCATGCGTTTCTGACTTGTGAGCATGTGGATTACGGAACTTTCATCCTTCGAACAAGGTGTATATAGACTTAGAAATATTTACTCTGACTTCATAGGTTTTTCCTATCACCAGGTTCTAAAATCGGACATTTGGCACCAGAAAACACTCTTTGAGAGAATTCTCACCAATACACATTTAATTTACATTGTTTACATAACCATAGAATTCCGTTTTACGAGCATGTTTCATGCATCACGGATTCCTCCAACATGCATTTCTGAGTTGTGAACATGCACATGACTGATGTTTCAACCACCAAACAAGTTACCTATGCACTCTGAAATATTTACTTTGACTTTGTAGCTTCTTCCTATCACCAGTTTCAAGAATCACACTTTGATCCCACAAAAACACTCTTGGAGCGAATTCTTCCCTTGACATATGTAATTTGAATAGATTCATTCTACATGATATTCCGTGTTCCTTACATGCTAAATACATGACGGCTTTGACAAACATGCATTCCTGAGTTGAGAGCATGTGGATTACTAATCTTTCATCCTCTATAAAAGGAATATTTTCATCTAGACACGAGTACACATTTTCACAAGCTTTCCCTAACACCAGGTTCGAATTAGTGCATTTTTCACAGAAAAATAGTTCTGGAACTTTTTCCACCTAACAGATATTTAATTTACCTGTATTCCAACAACATGGCATTCCGGGTTCCGTACATGCTACATGTATGACGGATTTGGCAATCATGCGTTTCTGACTTGTGAGCATGTGGATTACAGACCTTTCACCCTCCGAAAAATGCGTATATAGACTTAGAAATATTTACTCTGACTTCATAGGTTTTTCCTATCACCAGGTTCTAAAATTGGACATTTGGCACCAGAAAACACTCTTTGAGTGAATTCTCACCAATACACATGTAATTTATATTGTTTACATAACCATGGCATTCCGTATTACGAGCATGTTTCATGCACCTCGGATTCCTCAAACATGCATTTCTGAGTTGTGAACATGCGCATGACTGATGTTTCAAACACCAAACCAGTTACCTATGCACTCTGAAATATTTACTTTGACTTTGTAGCTTCTTCCTATCACCAGTTTCAAGAATCACACTTTGATCCCACAAAAACGCTCTTGGAGCGAATTCTTCCCTAGACATATGTAATTTGCATAGATTCCATCTACATGATATTCCGTGTTCCGTACATGCTACATACATGACGGATTCGACAAATATACATTCCTGAGTTGAGGTCATCTGGATTAATAATCTTTCCCCCTCTATAATAGTACTATTTTCATCTAGACACGTGTACAAATTTTCACAAGCTTTCCCTAAAACCAGGTGCGTATTCGTGCATTTTTTCCAAAAAAATAGTTCTGGAGCGATTTCCACCTAATAGGTATGTAATTTACATGAATTCCATCAACATGGCATTCCGGGTTCCGTACATGCTACATGCATGATGGATTCGGCAATCATGCAGTTCTGACTTGTGAGCATGTGTATTACTAACCTTTCATCCACCAAACAATGCGTATATACACTTAGAATTATTTACTCTGACTTCATAGATTTTTCTATCACCAGGTTCTAAAGTCAGATATCTGTCACCAGGAAACACTCTTTGAGCGAATTCTCACAAATACACATGTAATTTACATTGTTTACATAACCATGGCATTCCGTATTACGAACATGTTTCAGGCATCACGGTTTCCTCAAACTTGAATTTCTGAGTTGTGAACATGCGCATGACTGATGTTTCAACCACCAAACAAGTTACTTATGCACTATGAAATATTTATTTTGACTTCGTAGCTTCTTCCTATCACCAGTTTCAAGAATCACACTTTGATCCCGAAAAACCCTCTTGGAGCGGGTTCTACCCTAGAGATATGTAATTTGAATAGATTCCATCTACATGATATTCCCTGTTTCTTACATGTTTCATACATGACGGCTTTGACAAACATGCATTCCTGAGTTGAGAGCATGTGGATTTCTAATCTTTCATCCTCTATAAAAGGAATATTTCCATCTAGACACGTGTACACATTTTCACAAGCTTTCCCTAACACCAGGTTCGAATTCGTGCATTTTTCTCAAAAAATATTTCTGGAGCGATTTCCACTTAATAGGAATGTAATTTACATGAATTCCATCAACATGGTATTCCGGGTTCCGTACATGTTACATGCATGACGGATTCGGCAATCATGCAGTTCTGACTTGTGAGCATGTGGATTACTGACCTTTCATCCACCAAACAATGCGTATATACACTTAGAATTATTTACTCTGACTTCATAGATTTTTCTATCACCAGGTTCTAAAATCGGACATCTGGCACCAGAAAACAGTCTTTGAGCGAATTCTCACAAATACATATATAATTTACATTTTTTACATAACCATGGCATTCCGTATTACGAACATGTTTCATGCATCACGGATTCTTCAAACTTGAATTTCTGAGTTGTGAACATGCGCATGAGTGATGTTTCAAACACCAAACATGTTACTTATGCACTATGAAATATTTATTTTGACTTCGTAGCTTCTGCCTATCACCAGTTTCAAGAATCACAATTTGATCCCAGAAAAACCCTCTTGGAGCGAATTCTACCCTAGAGATATGTAATTTAAATAGATTACATCTACATGATATTCTGTGTTCCGTACATGCTACATACATGACGGATTTGACAAACATGCATTCCTGAGTTGAGAGCATGTGGATTACTAATCTTTCATCCTCTATAAAAGGAATATTTTCATCTAGACACGTGTACACATTTTCACAAGCTTAACCTAACACCAGGTTCGAATTCGTGCATTTTTCACCGAAAAATAGTTCTGGAGCGAATTCCACCTACCAGATATGTAATTTACATGTATTCCAACAACATGGCATTCCGGGTCCCGTGCATGCTACATGTATGACGCATTTGGCAATCATGCTTTTCTGACTTGTGAGCATGTGGATTACGGAACTTTCATCCTTCGAACAAGGTGTATATAGACTTAGAAATATTTACTCTGACTTCATAGGTTTTTCCTATCACCAGGTTCTAAAATCGGACATTTGGCACCAGAAAACACTCTTTGAGCGAATTCTCACCAATACACATTTAATTTACATTGTTTACATAACCATAGAATTCCGTATTACGAGCATGTATCCTGCATCACGGATTCCTCAAACATGAATTTCTGAGTTGTGAACATGCGCATGACTGATGTTTCAACCACCAAACAAGTTACCTATGCACTCTGAAATATTTATTTTGACTTTGTAGCTTCTTCCTATCACCAGTTTCAAGAATCACACTTTGATCCCACAAAAACCCTCTTGGAGCGAATTCTTCCCTAGACATATGTAATTTGCATAGATTCCATCTACATGATATTCCGTGTTCCGTACATGCTACATACATGACGGATTCGACAAATATACATTCCTGAGTTGAGGGCATCTGGATTACTAATCTTTCCTCCTCTATAAAAGTACTATTTTCATCGAGACACGTGTACACATTTTCACAAGCTTTCCCTAAAACCAGGTTCGTATTCGTGCATTTTTTACAAAAAAATATTTCTGGAGCGATTTCCACCTAATAGGTATTTAATTTACATGAATTCCATCAACATGGCATTCCGGGTTCCGTACATGCTACATGCATGATGGATTCGGCAATCATGCAGTTCTGACTTGTGAGCATGTGGATTACTAACCTTTCATCCACCAAACAATGCGTATATACACTTAGAATTATTTACTCTGACTTCATAGATTTTTCTATCACCAGGTTCTAAAATCAGACATCTGGCACCAGGATCCACTCTTGGAGCGAATTCTCACCAATACACATGTAATTTACATTGTTTACATAACCATGGCATTCCGTATTACGAGCATGTTTCATGCATCACGGTTTCCTCAAACATGCATTTCTGAGTTGTGAACATGCGCATGACTGATGTTTCAACCACCAAACAAGTTACCTATGCACTCTGAAATATTTACTTTGACTTTGTAGCTTCTTCCTATCACCAGTTTCAAGAATCACACTTTGATCCCACAAAAACACTCTTGGAGCAAATTCTTCCCTAGACATATGTAATTTGCATAGATTCCATCTACATGATATTCCGTGTTCCGTACATGCTACATACATGACGGATTCGACAAATATACATTCCTGAGTTGAGGGCATCTGGATTACTAATCTTTCCTCCTCTATATAAGTACTATTTTCATCGAGACACGTGTACACATTTTCACAAGCTTTCCCTAAAACCAGGTTCGTATTCGTGCATTTTTTACAAAAAAATATTTCTGGAGCGATTTCCACCTAATAGGTATTTAATTTACATGAATTCCATCAACATGGCATTCCGGGTTCCGTGCATGCTACATGCATGATGGATTCGGCAATCATGCAGTTCTGACTTGTGAGCATGTGGATTACTAACCTTTCATCCACCAAACAATGCGTATATACACTTAGAATTATTTACTCTGACTTCATAGATTTTTCTATCACCAGGTTCTAAAATCAGACATCTGGCACCAGGATCCACTCTTGGAGCGAATTCTCACCAATACACATGTAATTTACATTGTTTACATAACCATGGCATTCCGTATTACGAGCATGTTTCATGCATCACGGTTTCCTCAAACATGCATTTCTGAGTTGTGAACATGCGCATGACTGATGTTTCAACCACCAAACAAGTTACCTATGCACTCTGAAATATTTACTTTGACTTTGTAGCTTCTTCCTATCACCAGTTTCAAGAATCACACTTTGATCCCACAAAAACACTCTTGGAGCAAATTCTTCCCTAGACATATGTAATTTGCATAGATTCCATCTACATGATATTCCGTGTTCCGTACATGCTACATACATGACGGATTCGACAAATATACATTCCTGAGTTGAGGGCATCTGGATTACTAATCTTTCCCCCTCTATAAAAGTACTATTTTCATCTAGACACGAGTACACATTTTCACAAGCTTTCCCTAAAACCAGGTTCGAATTAGTGCATTTTTCACAAAAAATATTTCTGGAGCGATTTCCAACTTATAGGTATGTAATTTACATGAATTCCATCAACATGGCATTCCGCCTTCCGTACATGCTACATGCATGACGGATTCGGCAATCATGCAGTTCTGACTTGTGAGCATGTGGATTACTGACCTTTCCTCCACCAAACAATGCGTATATACACTTTGAATTATTTACTCTGACTTCATAGATTTTTCTATCACCAGGTTCTAAAATCAGACATCTGGCACCAGAAAACACTCTTTGAGCGAATTCTCACAAATACACATGTAATTTACATTGTTTACATAACCGTGGCATTACGTACTATGAACATGTTTCAGGCATCACGGATTCCTCAAACTTGAATTTCTGAGTTGTGAACATGCGCATGACTGATGTTTCAACCACCAAACAAGTTACTTATGCACTATGAAATATTTATTTTGACTTCGTAGCTTCTTCCTATCACCAGTTTCAAGAATCACACTTTGATCCCGAAAAACCCTCTTGGAGCGGGTTCTACCCTAGAGATTTGTAATTTGAATAGATTCCATCTACATGATATTCCCTGTTTCTTACATGTTTCATACATGACGGCTTTGACAAACATGCATTCCTGAGTTGAGAGCATGTGGATTTCTAATCTTTCATCCTCTATAAAAGGAATATTTCCATCTAGACACGTGTACACATTTTCACAAGCTTTCCCTAACACCAGGTTCGAATTCGTGCATTTTTCACAAAAAATATTTCTGGAGCGATTTCCACTTAATAGGAATGTAATTTACATGAATTCCATCAACATGGTATTCCGGGTTCCGTACATGTTACATGCATGACGGTTTCGGCAATCATGCAGTTCTGACTGGTGAGCATGTGGATTACTGACCTTTCATCCACCAAACAATGCGTATATACACTTAGAATTATTTACTCTGACTTCATAGATTGTTCTATCACCAGGTTCTAAAATCGGACATCTGGCACCAGAAAAAAGTCTTTGAGCGAATTTTCACAAATACATATATAATATACATTTTTTACATAACCATGGCATTCCGTATTACGAACATGTTTCATGCATCACGGATTCTTCAAACTTGAATTTCTGAGTTGTGAACATGCGTATGAGTGATGTTTCAAACACCAAACATGTTACCTATGCACTATGAAATATTTATTTTGACTTCGTAGCTTCTGCCTATCACCAGTTTCAAGAATCACAATTTGATCCCAGAAAAACCCTCTTGGAGCGAATTCTACCCTAGAGATATGTAATTTAAATAGATTACATCTACATGATATTCTGTGTTCCGTACATGCTACATACATGACGGATTTGACAAACATGCATTCCTGAGTTGAGAGCATGTGGATTACTAATCTTTCATCCTCTATAAAAGGAATATTTTCATCTAGACACGTGTACACATTTTCACAGGCTTTCCCTAACACCAGGTTCGAATTCATGCATTTTTCACCGAAAAATAGTTCTGGAGCGAATTCCACCTACCAGATATGTAATTTACATGTATTCCAACAACATGGCATTCCGGGTTCCGTGCATGCTACATGTATGACGCATTTGGCAATCATGCTTTTCTGACTTGTGAGCATTTGGATTACGGAACTTTCATCCTTCGAACAAGGTGTATATAGACTTAGAAATATTTACTCTGACTTCATAGGTTTTTCCTATCACCAGGTTCTAAAATCGGACATTTGGCACCAGAAAACACTCTTTGAGCGAATTCTCACCAATACACATTTAATTTACATTGTTTACATAACCATAGAATTCCGTATTACAAGCATGAATCATGCATCACGGATTCCTCAAACATGAATTTCTGAATTGTGAACATGCGCATGACTGATGTTTCAACCACCAAACAAGTTACCTATGCATTCTGAAATATTTATTTTGACTTTGTAGCTTCTTCCTATCACCAGTTTCAAGAATCACACTTTGATCCCACAAAAACACTCTTGGAGCGAATTTTTCCCTAGACATATGTAATTTGCATAGATTCCATCTACATGAAATTCCGTGTTCTGTACATGCTACATACATGACGGATTCGACAAATATACATTCCTGAGTTGAGGGCATCTGGATTACTAATCTTTCCTCCTCTATAAAAGTACTATTTTCATCTAGACACGTGTACACATTTTCACAAGCTTTCCCTAAAACCAGGTTCGTATTCGTGCATTTTTTACAAAAAAATATTTCTGGAGCGATTTCCACCTAATAGGTATGTAATTTACATGAATTTCATCAACATGGCATTCCGGGTTCCGTACATGCTACATGCATGATGGATTCAGCAATCATGCAGTTCTGACTTGTGAGCATGTGGATTACTAACCTTTCATCCACCAAACAATGCGTATATACACTTAGAATTATTTACTCTGACTTCATCGATTTTTCTATCACCAGGTTCTAAAATCAGACATCTGGCACCAGGATCCACTCTTGGAGCGAATTCTCACCAATACACATGTAATTTGCATTGTTTACATAACCATGGAATTCCATATTACGAGCATGTTTCATGCATCACGGATTCCTCAAACATGCATTTCTGAGTTGTGAACATGCGCATGACTGATGTTTCAAACACCAAACAAGTTACCTATGCACTCTGAAATATTTACTTTGACTTTGTAGCTTCTTCCTATCACCAGTTTCAAGAATCACACTTTGATCCCACAAAAACCCTCTAGGAGCAAATTCTTCCCTAGACATATGTAATTTGCATAGATTCCATCTACATGATATTCCATGTTCCGTACATGCTACATACATGACGGATTCGACAAATATACATTCCTGAGTTGAGGGCATCTGGATTACTAATCTTTCCCCCTCTATAAATGTACTATTTTCATCTAGACACGAGTACACATTTTCACAAGCTTTCCCTAAAACCAGGTTCGAATTCGTGCATTTTTCACAAAAAATATTTCTGGAGCGATTTCCAACTTATAGGTATGTAATTTACATGAATTCCATCAACATGGCATTCCGCCTTCCGTACATGCTACATGCATGACGGATTCGGCAATCATGCAGTTCTGACTTGTGAGCATGTGGATTACTGACCTTTCCTCCACCAAACAATGCGTATATACACTTTGAATTATTTACTCTGACTTCATAGATTTTTCTATCACCAGGTTCTAAAATCAGACATCTGGCACCAGAAAACACTCTTTGAGCGAATTCTCACAAATACACATGTAATTTACATTGTTTACCTAACCGTGGCCTTCCGTATTACGAACATGTTTCATGCATCACGGATTCCTCCAATTTGAATTTCTGAGTTGTGAACATGCGCATGACTGATATTTCAACCACCAAACAAGTTACTTTTGCACTATGAAATATTTATTTTGACTTCGTTGCTTCCTCCTCTCACCAGTTTCAGGAATCACACTTTGATCCCAGAAAAAACCTCTTGGAGCGAATTCTACCCTAGAGATATTTAATTTGAATAGATTCCTTCTACATGATATTCCTTGTTCCTTACATACTACATACGTGACGTCTTTGACAAACATGCATTCCTGAGTTGAGAACATGTGGATTACTAATCTTTCATCCTCTAAAAAAAGGAATATTTTCATCTAGACACGTGTACACATTTTCACAAGCTTTCCCTAACACCAGGTTCGAATTTGTGAATTTTTCACAGAAAAATTGTTCTGGAACGATTTCCACCTTTCAGATATGTAATTTACATGTATTCCAACAACATGGCATTCCGGGTTCCGTACATGCTACATGTATGATGGATTTGGCAGTCATGCGTTTCTGACTTGTGAGCATGTTGATACAGACCTTTCACCCTCCGAACAAGGCGTAAATAGACTTAAAAATATTTACTCTGACTTCATAAGTTTTTCCTATCACCAGGTTCTAAAATCGGACATTTGGCACCAGAAAACTGTCTTTGAGCGAATTCTCACAAATACACATATAATTTACATTGTTTACATAACCATGGCCTTCCGTATTACGAGCATGTTTCATGCATCTCGGATTCCTCAAACATGCATTTCTGATTTGTGAACATGCGCATGACTGATGTTTCAACCACCAAACAAGTTACCTATGCACTCTGAAATATTTACTTTGACTTTGTAGCTTCTTCCTATCACCAATTTCAAGAATCACACTTTGATCCCTCAAAAACACTCTTGGAGCGAATTCTTCCCTAGACATATGTAATTTGCATAGATTCCATCTACATGATATTCCGTGTTCCGTACATGCTACATACATGACAGATTCAACAAATATATATTCCTGAGTTGAGGGCATCTGGATTACTAATCTTTACTCCTCTCTAAAAGTACTAATTTCATCTAGACACGTGTACACATTTTCACAAGCTTTCCCTAAAACCATGTTCGAATTCGTGCATTTTTCACAAAAAAAATATTTCTGGAGCTATTTCCACCTAATAGGTATGTAATTTACATGAATTCCATCAACATGGCATTCCGGGTTCCGTACATGCTGCATGCATGACGGATTCGGCAATTATGCAGTTCTGACTTGTGAGCATGTGGATTACTGACCTTTTCTCCACCAAACAATGCCTATATACACTTAGAATTATTTACTCTGACTTCATAGATTTTTCTATCACCAGGTTCTAAAATCAGACATCTGGCGCCAGAAAACACTCTTTGAGCGAATTCTCACAAATACACATGTAATTTACATTGTTTACATAACCATGGCATTCCGTATTACGAACATGTTTAATGCATCACGGATTCCTCAAACTTGAATTTCTGAGTTGTGAACATGCGCATGACTGATGTTTCAACCACCAAACAAGTTAATTTTGCACTATGAAATATTTATTTTGACTTCGTTGCTTCTTCCTATCACCAGTTTCAAGAATCACACTTTGATCCCAGAAAAAACCTCTTGGAGCGAATTCTAACCTAGAGATATTTAATTTGAATAGATTCCATCTACATGATATTCCGTGTTCCTTACATACTACATACGTGACGGCTTTGACAAACATGAATTCCTGAGTTGAGAGCATGTGGATTACTAATCTTTCATCCTCTATAAAAGGAATATTTTCATCTAGACACGTGTACACATTTTCACAAGCTTTCCCTAACACCAGGTTCGAATTCGTGAATTTTTCACAGAAAAATAGTTCTGGAGCATTTTCCACCTAACAAATATGTAATTTACATGTATTCCAACAGCATGGCATTCCGGGTTCCGTACATGCTACATGTATGACCTATTTGGCAATCATGTGTTTCTGACTTTTGAGCATGTGGATTAAAGACCTTTCACACTCTGAACAAGGCGTATATATACTTAGAAATATTTCCTCTGACTTCTTAGGTTTTTCCTATCACCAGGTTCTAAAATCGGACATTTGGCACCAGAAAACTCTCTTTGAGCGAATTCTCACCAACACACATGTAATTTACATTGTTTACATAACCATGGAATTCCGTATTACGAGCATGTTTCATGCATCACAGATTCCTCAAACATGCATTTCTGAGTTGTGAACATGCGCATGACTGATGTTTCAACCACCAAACAAGTTACCTATGCACACTGAAATATTTATTTTGACTTTGTAGCTTCTTCCTATCACCAGTTTCAAGAATCACACTTTGATCCCACAAAAAACCTCTTGGAGCGAATTCTTCCCTAGACATATGTAATTTAAATAGATTCCATCTACATGATATTCCGTGTTCCTTACATGCTACATACATGACGGCTTTGACAAACATTCATTCCTGAGTTCAGAGCATGTGGATTACTAATCTTTCATCCTCTATAAATGAAATATTTTCATCTAGACACGTGTACACATTTTCAAAAGCTTTCCCTAACACCAGGTTTGAATTCGTGCATTTTTCACAGAAAAATATTTTTGGAGCGATTTCCACCTAATAGGTATGTAATTTACATGAATTCCATCAACATGGCATTCCGGGTTCCGTACATGCTACATGCATGATGGATTCGGCAATCATGCAGTTCTGACTTGTGAGCATGTGGATTACTAACCTTTCATCCACCAAACCAAGCGTATATACACTTAGAATTATTTACTCTGACTTCATAGATTTTTAAATCACCAGGTTCTAAAATCAGAGATCTGGCACCAGGAAACACTCTTGGAGCGAATTCTCACAAATACACATGTAATTTACATTGTTTACATAACCATGGCATTCCGTATTACGAGCATGTTTCATGCATCACGGATTCCTCATACATGCATTTCTGAGTTGTGAACATGTGCATGACTGATGTTTCAACCACCAAACAAGTTACTTATGCACTATGAAATATTTATTTTGACTTCGTAGCTTCTTCCTATCACCAGTTTCAAGAATCACACTTTGATCCCACAAAAACACTCTTGGAGCGAATTCTACCCTAGAGATATGTAATTTGAATAGATTCCATCTACATGATATTCCGTGTTCCTTACATGCTTCATACATGACGGCTTTGACAAACATGCATTCCTGAGTTGAGTGCATGTGGATTTCTAATCTTTCATCCTCTATAAAAGGAATATTTTCATCTAGACACGTGTACACATTTTCACAAGCTTTCCCTAACACCAGGTGCGAATTCGTGAATTTTTCACAGAAAAATTGTTCTGGAACGATTTCCACCTTACAGATATGTAATTTACATGTATTCCAACAACATGGCATTCCGGGTTCCGTACATGCTACATGTATGACGGATTTGGCAATCATGCGTTTCTGACTTGTGAGCATGTGGATTACAGACCTTTCACCCTCTGAACAAGGCGTATATATACTTAGAAATATTTACTTTAACTTCATAGGTTTTTCCTATCACCAGGTTCTAAAATCGGACTTTTGGCACCAGAAAACTCTCTTTGAGCGAATTCTCACCAATACACATGTAAATTATATTGTTTACATAACCATGGAATTCCGTATTACGAGCATGTTTCATGCATCACGGATTCTTCAAACATGCATTTCTGAGTTGTGAACATGCGCATGACTGATGTTTCAACCACCAAACAAATTACCTATGCACTCTGAAATATTTACTTTGACTTTGTAGCTTCTGCCTATCACCAGTTTCAAGAATCACACTTTGATCCCAGAAAAACCCTCTTGGAACGAATTCTAACCTAGAGATATGTAATTTGAATAGATTCCATCTACAAGATATTCCGTGTTCCTTACTTGCTACATACATGATGGATTTGACAAACATGCATTCCTGAGTTGAGAGCATGTGGATTACTAATCTTTCATCCTCTATAAAAGGAATATTTTCATCTAGACACGTGTACACATTTTCACAAGCTTTCCCTATCACCAGGTTCGAATTCATTCATTTGTCACAGAAAAAGAGTTCTGGAGCAATTTCCACCTAATAGATTTGTAATTTACATGTATACCAACAACATGGCATTCCGGGTTCCGTACATGCTACATATATGACGGATTTGGCAATCATGCGTTTCTGAATTGTGAGCATGTGGATTACAGTTCTTTCACCCTCCGAACAAGGCGTATATAGACTTAGAAATATTTACTCTGACTTCATAGTTTCTTCCTATCACCAGGTTCCAAAATTGGACATTTGGCACCAGAAAACACTCTTTGAGCGAATTCTCACCAATACACATGTAATTTACATTGTTTACATAACCATGGAATTCCGTATTGCGAACATGATTCATGCATCACGGATTCCTCATACATGCAGTTCTGAGTTGTGAATATGCGCATGACTCATCTTTCAACAACCAAAGAAGTTACTTATGCACTCTGAAATATTTACTTTGACTTTGTAGCTTCTGCCTATCACCAGTTTCAAGAATCACAGTTTGATCCCACAAAAACCCTCATGGAGCGAATTCTTCCCTAGAGATACTTAATTAGAATAAATCCCATCTACATGATATTCCGCGTTCCGTACTTGCTACATATATGACGGATTCTACAAATATACATTCCTGAGTTGAGGTCATCTGGATTACTAATCTTTCCTCCTCTATAAACGTAGTAATTTCATCTAGACACGTGTACACATTTTCACAAGCTTTCCCTAAAACCAGGTTCGAATTTGTGCATTTTTCACAAAAAAATATTTCTGGAGCGATTTCCACGTAATAGGTATGTAATTTACATGAATTCCATCAATATGGCTTTCCGGGTTCCGTACATGCTACATGCATGACGGATTCGGGAATCATGCAGTTCTGACTCGTGAGCATGTGGATTACTGACATTGCATCCACCAAACAATGCGTATATACACTTAGAATTATTTACTCTGACTTCATAGAATTTCTATCACCAGGTTCTAAAATCGGACATCTGGCGCCAGAAAACACTCTTTGAGCGAATTCTCCAAATACACATGTAATTTATATTGTTTATATAACAATGGCATTCCGTATTACGAACATATTTCATGAATCACGGATTCCTCAAACTTGAATTTCTGAGTTGTGAACATGCACATGACTGATGTTTCCACCACCAAACAAGTTACCTATGCACTATGAAATATTTACTTTGACTTCGTATCTTCTGCCTATCACCACTTTCAAGAATCACACTTTGATCCCACAAAAACCCTCTTGGAGCGAATACTTCCCTAGAGATATGTAATTTGTATAGATTCCATCTACATGATATTCCGTGTTCCTTACATGCTACATACATGACGTATTCGACAAATATACATTCCTGAGTTGAGGTCATCTGGATTACTAATCTTTCCTCCTCTATAAAAGTACTATTTTCATCTAGACACGTGTACACTTTTTCACAAGCTTTCCCTAAAACCAGGTTCGAATTCGTGCATTTTTCACAAAAAAATATTTCTGGAGCGATTTCCACCTAATAGGTATGTAATTTACTGAATTCCATCAACATGGCATTCCGGGTTCCGTACATGCTACATTTATGACGGATTTGACAAACATGCATTCTTGAGTTGAGAGCATGTGGATTACTAATCTTTCATCCTCTATAAAGGGAATATTTTCATCTAGACAAATGTACACATTTTCACAAGCTTTCCCTAACACCAGGTTCGAATTCGTGTATATTTCACAGAAAAATATTTCTGGAGCGTTTTCCTCCTAACAGATATGTAATTTACATGTATTCCAACAACATGGCATTCCGGGTTCCGTACATGCTACATGTATGTGCTATTTGGCAATCATGCGTTTCTGACTTGTGTGCATGTGGATTACAGACCTTTCACACTCTGAACAAGGCGTATATATACTTAGAATTATTTCCTCTGACTTCATAGGTTTTTCCTATCGCCAGGTTCTAAAATCGGACATTTGGCACCAGAAAAGTCTCTTTCAGCGAATTCTCACCAATACACATGTAATTTACATTGTTTACATAACCATGGAATTCCGTATTACGAGCATGTTTCATGCATCACGGATTCCTCAAACATGCATTTCTAAGTTGTGAACATGCGCATGACTGATGTTTCAACCACCAAACAAGTTACCTATGCAATCTGAAATATTTACTTTGACTTTGTAGCTTCTTCCTATCACCAGTTTCAAGAATCACACTTTGATCCCACAAAAACCCTCTTGGAGCGAATTCTTCCCTAGACATATGTAATTTGCATAGATTTCATCTACATGATATTCCGTGTTCCGTACATGCTACATACATGACGGATTCGACAAATATACATTCCTGAGTTGAGGGCATATGGATTACTAATCTTTCCTCCTCTATAAAAGTACTATTTTCATCTAGACACGTGTACACATTTTCACAATCTTTCCCTAAAACCAGGTTCGTATTCGTGCATTTTTTACAAAAAAAAATATTTCTGGAGCGGTTTCCAACTAATAGGTATGTAATTTACATGAATTCCATCAACATGGCATTCCGGGTTCCGTACATGCTACATGCATGATGGATTCGGCAATCATGCAGTTCTGACTTGTGAGCATGTGGATTACTGACCTTTCCTCCACCAAACAATGCGTATATATACTTAGAATTATTTACTCTGACTTCATAGATTTTTCTATCACCAGGTTCTAAAATCAGACATCTGGCACCAGAAAACACTCTTTGAGCGAATTCTCACAAATACACATGTAATTTACATTGTTTACCTAACCATGGCATTCCGTATTACGAACATGTTTAATGCATCACGGATTCCTCAAACTTGAATTTCTGAGTTGTGAACATGCGCATGACTGATGTTTCAACCACCAAACAAGTTAATTTTGCACTATGAAATATTTATTTTGACTTCGTTGCTTCTTCCTATCACCAGTTTCAAGAATCACACTTTGATCCCAGAAAAAACCTCTTGGAGCGAATTCTAACCTAGAGATATTTAATTTGAATAGATTCCATCTACATGATATTCCGTGTTCCTTACATACTACATACGTGACGGCTTTGACAAACATGAATTCCTGAGTTGAGAGCATGTGGATTACTAATCTTTCATCCTCTATAAAAGGAATATTTTCATCTAGACACGTGTACACATTTTCACAAGCTTTCCCTAACACCAGGTTCGAATTCGTGAATTTTTCACAGAAAAATAGTTCTGGAGCATTTTCCACCTAACAAATATGTAATTTACATGTATTCCAACAGCATGGCATTCCGGGTTCCGTACATGCTACATGTATGACCTATTTGGCAATCATGTGTTTCTGACTTTTGAGCATGTGGATTAAAGACCTTTCACACTCTGAACAAGGCGTATATATACTTAGAAATATTTCCTCTGACTTCTTAGGTTTTTCCTATCACCAGGTTCTAAAATCGGACATTTGGCACCAGAAAACTCTCTTTGAGCGAATTCTCACCAACACACATGTAATTTACATTGTTTACATAACCATGGAATTCCGTATTACGAGCATGTTTCATGCATCACAGATTCCTCAAACATGCATTTCTGAGTTGTGAACATGCGCATGACTGATGTTTCAACCACCAAACAAGTTACCTATGCACACTGAAATATTTATTTTGACTTTGTAGCTTCTTCCTATCACCAGTTTCAAGAATCACACTTTGATCCCACAAAAAACCTCTTGGAGCGAATTCTTCCCTAGACATATGTAATTTAAATAGATTCCATCTACATGATATTCCGTGTTCCTTACATGCTACATACATGACGGCTTTGACAAACATTCATTCCTGAGTTCAGAGCATGTGGATTACTAATCTTTCATCCTCTATAAATGAAATATTTTCATCTAGACACGTGTACACATTTTCAAAAGCTTTCCCTAACACCAGGTTTGAATTCGTGCATTTTTCACAGAAAAATATTTTTGGAGCGATTTCCACCTAATAGGTATGTAATTTACATGAATTCCATCAACATGGCATTCCGGGTTCCGTACATGCTACATGCATGATGGATTCGGCAATCATGCAGTTCTGACTTGTGAGCATGTGGATTACTAACCTTTCATCCACCAAACCAAGCGTATATACACTTAGAATTATTTACTCTGACTTCATAGATTTTTAAATCACCAGGTTCTAAAATCAGAGATCTGGCACCAGGAAACACTCTTGGAGCGAATTCTCACAAATACACATGTAATTTACATTGTTTACATAACCATGGCATTCCGTATTACGAGCATGTTTCATGCATCACGGATTCCTCATACGTGCATTTCTGAGTTGTGAACATGTGCATGACTGATGTTTCAACCACCAAACAAGTTACTTATGCACTATGAAATATTTATTTTGACTTCGTAGCTTCTTCCTATCACCAGTTTCAAGAATCACACTTTGATCCCACAAAAACACTCTTGGAGCGAATTCTACCCTAGAGATATGTAATTTGAATAGATTCCATCTACATGATATTCCGTGTTCCTTACATGCTTCATACATGACGGCTTTGACAAACATGCATTCCTGAGTTGAGTGCATGTGGATTTCTAATCTTTCATCCTCTATAAAAGGAATATTTTCATCTAGACACGTGTACACATTTTCACAAGCTTTCCCTAACACCAGGTGCGAATTCGTGAATTTTTCACAGAAAAATTGTTCTGGAACGATTTCCACCTTACAGATATGTAATTTACATGTATTCCAACAACATGGCATTCCGGGTTCCGTACATGCTACATGTATGACGGATTTGGCAATCATGCGTTTCTGACTTGTGAGCATGTGGATTACAGACCTTTCACCCTCTGAACAAGGCGTATATATACTTAGAAATATTTACTTTAACTTCATAGGTTTTTCCTATCACCAGGTTCTAAAATCGGACTTTTGGCACCAGAAAACTCTCTTTGAGCGAATTCTCACCAATACACATGTAAATTATATTGTTTACATAACCATGGAATTCCGTATTACGAGCATGTTTCATGCATCACGGATTCTTCAAACATGCATTTCTGAGTTGTGAACATGCGCATGACTGATGTTTCAACCACCAAACAAATTACCTATGCACTCTGAAATATTTACTTTGACTTTGTAGCTTCTGCCTATCACCAGTTTCAAGAATCACACTTTGATCCCAGAAAAACCCTCTTGGAACGAATTCTAACCTAGAGATATGTAATTTGAATAGATTCCATCTACAAGATATTCCGTGTTCCTTACTTGCTACATACATGATGGATTTGACAAACATGCATTCCTGAGTTGAGAGCATGTGGATTACTAATCTTTCATCCTCTATAAAAGGAATATTTTCATCTAGACACGTGTACACATTTTCACAAGCTTTCCCTATCACCAGGTTCGAATTCATTCATTTGTCACAGAAAAAGAGTTCTGGAGCAATTTCCACCTAATAGATTTGTAATTTACATGTATACCAACAACATGGCATTCCGGGTTCCGTACATGCTACATATATGACGGATTTGGCAATCATGCGTTTCTGAATTGTGAGCATGTGGATTACAGTTCTTTCACCCTCCGAACAAGGCGTATATAGACTTAGAAATATTTACTCTGACTTCATAGTTTCTTCCTATCACCAGGTTCCAAAATTGGACATTTGGCACCAGAAAACACTCTTTGAGCGAATTCTCACCAATACACATGTAATTTACATTGTTTACATAACCATGGAATTCCGTATTGCGAACATGATTCATGCATCACGGATTCCTCATACATGCAGTTCTGAGTTGTGAATATGCGCATGACTCATCTTTCAACAACCAAAGAAGTTACTTATGCACTCTGAAATATTTACTTTGACTTTGTAGCTTCTGCCTATCACCAGTTTAAAGAATCACAGTTTGATCCCACAAAAACCCTCATGGAGCGAATTCTTCCCTAGAGATACTTAATTAGAATAAATCCCATCTACATGATATTCCGCGTTCCGTACTTGCTACATATATGACGGATTCTACAAATATACATTCCTGAGTTGAGGTCATCTGGATTACTAATCTTTCCTCCTCTATAAACGTAGTAATTTCATCTAGACACGTGTACACATTTTCACAAGCTTTCCCTAAAACCAGGTTCGAATTTGTGCATTTTTCACAAAAAAATATTTCTGGAGCGATTTCCACGTAATAGGTATGTAATTTACATGAATTCCATCAATATGGCTTTCCGGGTTCCGTACATGCTACATGCATGACGGATTCGGGAATCATGCAGTTCTGACTCGTGAGCATGTGGATTACTGACATTGCATCCACCAAACAATGCGTATATACACTTAGAATTATTTACTCTGACTTCATAGAATTTCTATCACCAGGTTCTAAAATCGGACATCTGGCGCCAGAAAACACTCTTTGAGCGAATTCTCCAAATACACATGTAATTTATATTGTTTATATAACAATGGCATTCCGTATTACGAACATATTTCATGAATCACGGATTCCTCAAACTTGAATTTCTGAGTTGTGAACATGCACATGACTGATGTTTCCACCACCAAACAAGTTACCTATGCACTATGAAATATTTACTTTGACTTCGTATCTTCTGCCTATCACCACTTTCAAGAATCACACTTTGATCCCACAAAAACCCTCTTGGAGCGAATACTTCCCTAGAGATATGTAATTTGTATAGATTCCATCTACATGATATTCCGTGTTCCTTACATGCTACATACATGACGTATTCGACAAATATACATTCCTGAGTTGAGGTCATCTGGATTACTAATCTTTCCTCCTCTATAAAAGTACTATTTTCATCTAGACACGTGTACACTTTTTCACAAGCTTTCCCTAAAACCAGGTTCGAATTCGTGCATTTTTCACAAAAAAATATTTCTGGAGCGATTTCCACCTAATAGGTATGTAATTTACTGAATTCCATCAACATGGCATTCCGGGTTCCGTACATGCTACATTTATGACGGATTTGACAAACATGCATTCTTGAGTTGAGAGCATGTGGATTACTAATCTTTCATCCTCTATAAAGGGAATATTTTCATCTAGACAAATGTACACATTTTCACAAGCTTTCCCTAACACCAGGTTCGAATTCGTGTATATTTCACAGAAAAATATTTCTGGAGCGTTTTCCTCCTAACAGATATGTAATTTACATGTATTCCAACAACATGGCATTCCGGGTTCCGTACATGCTACATGTATGTGCTATTTGGCAATCATGCGTTTCTGACTTGTGTGCATGTGGATTACAGACCTTTCACACTCTGAACAAGGCGTATATATACTTAGAATTATTTCCTCTGACTTCATAGGTTTTTCCTATCGCCAGGTTCTAAAATCGGACATTTGGCACCAGAAAAGTCTCTTTCAGCGAATTCTCACCAATACACATGTAATTTACATTGTTTACATAACCATGGAATTCCGTATTACGAGCATGTTTCATGCATCACGGATTCCTCAAACATGCATTTCTAAGTTGTGAACATGCGCATGACTGATGTTTCAACCACCAAACAAGTTACCTATGCAATCTGAAATATTTACTTTGACTTTGTAGCTTCTTCCTATCACCAGTTTCAAGAATCACACTTTGATCCCACAAAAACCCTCTTGGAGCGAATTCTTCCCTAGACATATGTAATTTGCATAGATTTCATCTACATGATATTCCGTGTTCCGTACATGCTACATACATGACGGATTCGACAAATATACATTCCTGAGTTGAGGGCATATGGATTACTAATCTTTCCTCCTCTATAAAAGTACTATTTTCATCTAGACACGTGTACACATTTTCACAATCTTTCCCTAAAACCAGGTTCGTATTCGTGCATTTTTTACAAAAAAAAATATTTCTGGAGCGGTTTCCAACTAATAGGTATGTAATTTACATGAATTCCATCAACATGGCATTCCGGGTTCCGTACATGCTACATGCATGATGGATTCGGCAATCATGCAGTTCTGACTTGTGAGCATGTGGATTACTGACCTTTCCTCCACCAAACAATGCGTATATATACTTAGAATTATTTACTCTGACTTCATAGATTTTTCTATCACCAGGTTCTAAAATCAGACATCTGGCACCAGAAAACACTCTTTGAGCGAATTCTCACAAATACACATGTAATTTACATTGTTTACCTAACCATGGCATTCCGTATTACGAACATGTTTCATGCATCACGGATTTCTCAAACTTGAATTTCTGAGTTGTGAACATGCTCATGACTGATATTTCAACCACCAAACATGTTACTTTTGCACTATGAAATATTTATTTTGACTTCGTTGCTTCCTCCTATCACCAGTTTCAAGAATCACACTTTGATCCCAGAAAAAAACTCTTGGAGCGAATCCTACCCTAGAGATATTTAATTTGAATAGATTCCATCTACATGATATTCATTGTTCCTTACATACTACATACGTGACGTCTTTGACAAACATGCATTCCTGAGTTGAGAGCATGTGGATTACTAATCTTTCATCTTCTATAAAAGGAATATTTTCATCTAGACACGTGTACACATTTTCACAAGCTTTCCCTAACACCAGTTTCGAATTCGTGAATTTTTCACAGAAAAATATTTCTGGAGCGTTTTCCTCCTAACAGATATGTAATTTACATGTATTCCAACAACATGGCATTCCGGGTTCCGTACATGCTACATGTATGATGGATTTGGCAGTCATGCGTTTCTGACTTGTGAGCATGTTGATACAGAAATTTCACCCTCCGAACAAGGCGTAAAAAGATTTAGAAATATTTACTCTGACTTCATAGGTTTTTCCTATCACCAGGTTCTACAATCGGACATTAGCACCAGAAAACTGTCTTTGAGCGAATTCTCACAAATACACATGTAATTTACATTGTTTATATAACCATGGCATTCTGTATTACGAGCATTTTTCATGCATCTCGGATTCCTCAAACATGCATTTCTGAATTGTGAACATGCTCATGACTGATGTTTCAACCACCAAACAAGTTACCTATGCTCTCTGAAATATTTACTTTGACTTTGTAGCTTCTTCCTATCAGCAGTTTCAAGAATCACACTTTGATCCCACAAAAACCCTCTTGGAGCGAATACTTCCCTAGAGATATGTAATTTGTATAGATTCCATCTACATGATATTCCGTGTTCCTTACATGCTACATACATGGCGTATACGACAAATATACATTCCTGAGTTGAGGTCATCTGGATTACTAATCTTTCCTCCTCTATAAAAGTACTATTTTCATCTAGACACGTGTACACATTTTCACAAGCTTTCCCTAACACCAGGTTCGAATTCGTGCATTTTTCACAAAAAAATATTTCTGGAGCGATTTCCACCTAATAGGTATGTAATTTACTGAATTCCATCAACATGGCATTCCGGGTTCCGTACATGCTACATGTATGACGGATTTGACAAACATGCATTCTTGAGTTGAGAGCATGTGGATTACAAATCTTTCATACTCTATAAAAGGAATATTTTCATCTAGACAAGTGTACACATTTTCACAAGCTTTCCCTAACACCAGGTTCGAATTCGTGCATTTTTCACCGAAAAATAGTTCTGGAGCGAATTCCACCTAGCAGATATGTAATTTACATGTATTCCAACAACATGGCATTCCGGGTTCCGTACATGCTACATGTATGACCTATTTGGCAATCATGCGTTTCTGACTTGTGAGCATGTGGATTACGGAACTTTCATCCTTCGAACAAGGTGTATATAGACTTAGAAATATTTACTCTGACTTCATAGGTTTTTCCTATCACCAGGTTCTAAAATCGGACATTTGGCACCAGAAAACACTCTTTGAGAGAATTCTCACCAATACACATTTAATTTACATTGTTTACATAACCATAGAATTCCGTTTTACGAGCATGTTTCATGCATCACGGATTCCTCCAACATGCATTTCTGAGTTGTGAACATGCGCATGACTGATGTTTCAACCACCAAACAAGTTACCTATGCACTCTGAAATATTTACTTTGACTTTGTAGCTTCTTCCTATCACCAGTTTCAAGAATCACACTTTGATCCCACAAAAACACTCTTGGAGCGAATTCTTCCCTTGACATATGTAATTTGAATAGATTCATTCTACATGATATTCCGTGTTCCTTACATGCTAAATACATGACGGCTTTGACAAACATGCATTCCTGAGTTGAGAGCATGTGGATTACTAATCTTTCATCCTCTATAAAAGGAATATTTTCATCTAGACACGAGTACACATTTTCACAAGCTTTCCCTAACACCAGGTTCGAATTAGTGCATTTTTCACAGAAAAATAGTTCTGGAACTTTTTCCACCTAACAGATATTTAATTTACCTGTATTCCAACAACATGGCATTCCGGGTTCCGTACATGCTACATGTATGACGGATTTGGCAATCATGGGTTTCTGACTTGTGAGCATGTGGATTACAGACCTTTCACCCTCCGAAAAATGCGTATATAGACTTAGAAATATTTACTCTGACTTCATAGGTTTTTCCTATCACCAGGTTCTAAAATTGGACATTTGGCACCAGAAAACACTCTTTGAGTGAATGCTCACCAATACACATGTAATTTATATTGTTTACATAACCATGGCATTCCGTATTACGAGCATGTTTCATGCACCTCGGATTCCTCAAACATGCATTTCTGAGTTGTGAACATGCGCATGACTGATGTTTCAAACACCAAACCAGTTACCTATGCACTCTGAAATATTTACTTTGACTTTGTAGCTTCTTCCTATCACCAGTTTCAAGAATCACACTTTGATCCCACAAAAACGCTCTTGGAGCGAATTCTACCCTAGACATATGTAATTTGCATAGATTCCATCTACATGATATTCCGTGTTCCGTACATGCTACATACATGACGGATTCGACAAATATACATTCCTGAGTTGAGGTCATCTGGATTAATAATCTTTCCCCCTCTATAATAGTACTATTTTCATCTAGACACGTGTACAAATTTTCACAAGCTTTCCCTAAAACCAGGTGCGTATTCGTGCATTTTTTCCAAAAAAATAGTTCTGGAGCGATTTCCACCTAATAGGTATTTAATTTACATGAATTCCATCAACATGGCATTCCGGGTTCCGTACATGCTACATGCATGATGGATTCGGCAATCATGCAGTTCTGACTTGTGAGCATGTGTATTACTAACCTTTCATCCACCAAACAATGCGTATATACACTTAGAATTATTTACTCTGACTTCATAGATTTTTCTATCACCAGGTTCTAAAGTCAGATATCTGTCACCAGGAAACACTCTTTGAGCGAATTCTCACAAATACACATGTAATTTACATTGTTTACATAACCATGGCATTCCGTATTACGAACATGTTTCAGGCATCACGGTTTCCTCAAACTTGAATTTCTGAGTTGTGAACATGCGCATGACTGATGTTTCAACCACCAAACAAGTTACTTATGCACTATGAAATATTTATTTTGACTTCGTAGCTTCTTCCTATCACCAGTTTCAAGAATCACACTTTGATCCCGAAAAACCCTCTTGGAGCGGGTTCTACCCTAGAGATATGTAATTTGAATAGATTCCATCTACATGATATTCCCTGTTTCTTACATGTTTCATACATGACGGCTTTGACAAACATGCATTCCTGAGTTGAGAGCATGTGGATTTCTAATCTTTCATCCTCTATAAAAGGAATATTTCCATCTAGACACGTGTACACATTTTCACAAGCTTTCCCTAACACCAGGTTCGAATTCGTGCATTTTTCTCAAAAAATATTTCTGGAGCGATTTCCACTTAATAGGAATGTAATTTACATGAATTCCATCAACATGGTATTCCGGGTTCCGTACATGTTACATGCATGACGGATTCGGCAATCATGCAGTTCTGACTTGTGAGCATGTGGATTACTGACCTTTCATCCACCAAACAATGCGTATATACACTTAGAATTATTTACTCTGACTTCATAGATTTTTCTATCACCAGGTTCTAAAATCGGACATCTGGCACCAGAAAACAGTCTTTGAGCGAATTCTCACAAATACATATATAATTTACATTTTTTACATAACCATGGCATTCCGTATTACGAACATGTTTCATGCATCACGGATTCTTCAAACTTGAATTTCTGAGTTGTGAACATGCGCATGAGTGATGTTTCAAACACCAAACATGTTACCTATGCACTATGAAATATTTATTTTGACTTCGTAGCTTCTGCCTATCACCAGTTTCAAGAATCACAATTTGATCCCAGAAAAACCCTCTTGGAGCGAATTCTACCCTAGAGATATGTAATTTAAATAGATTACATCTACATGATATTCTGTGTTCCGTACATGCTACATACATGACGGATTTGACAAACATGCATTCCTGAGTTGAGAGCATGTGGATTACTAATCTTTCATCCTCTATAAAAGGAATATTTTCATCTAGACACGTGTACACATTTTCACAAGCTTTCCCTAACACCAGGTTCGAATTCGTGCATTTTTCACCGAAAAATAGTTCTGGAGCGAATTCCACCTACCAGATATGTAATTTACATGTATTCCAACAACATGGCATTCCGGGTCCCGTGCATGCTACATGTATGACGCATTTGGCAATCATGCTTTTCTGACTTGTGAGCATGTGGATTACGGAACTTTCATCCTTCGAACAAGGTGTATATAGACTTAGAAATATTTACTCTGACTTCATAGGTTTTTCCTATCACCAGGTTCTAAAATCGGACATTTGGCACCAGAAAACACTCTTTGAGCGAATTCTCACCAATACACATTTAATTTACATTGTTTACATAACCATAGAATTCCGTATTACGAGCATGTATCCTGCATCACGGATTCCTCAAACATGAATTTCTGAATTGTGAACATGCGCATGACTGATGTTTCAACCACCAAACAAGTTACCTATGCATTCTGAAATATTTATTTTGACTTTGTAGCTTCTTCCTATCACCAGTTTCAAGAATCACACTTTGATCCCACAAAAACACTCTTGGAGCGAATTCTTCCCTAGACATATGTAATTTGCATAGATTCCATCTACATGATATTCCGTGTTCCGTACATGCTACATACATGACGGATTCGACAAATATACATTCCTGAGTTTAGGGCATCTGGATTACTAATCTTTCCTCCTCTATAAAAGTACTATTTTCATCGAGACACGTGTACACATTTTCACAAGCTTTCCCTAAAACCAGGTTCGTATTCGTGCATTTTTTACAAAAAAATATTTCTGGAGCGATTTCCACCTAATAGGTATTTAATTTACATGAATTCCATCAACATGGCATTCCGGGTTCCGTACATGCTACATGCATGATGGATTCGGCAATCATGCAGTTCTGACTTGTGAGCATGTGGATTACTAACCTTTCATCCACCAAACAATGCGTATATACACTTAGAATTATTTACTCTGACTTCATAGATTTTTCTATCACCAGGTTCTAAAATCAGACATCTGGCACCAGGATCCACTCTTGGAGCGAATTCTCACCAATACACATGTAATTTACATTGTTTACATAACCATGGAATTCCATATTACGAGCATGTTTCATGCATCACGGTTTCCTCAAACATGCATTTCTGAGTTGTGAACATGCGCATGACTGATGTTTCAAACACCAAACAAGTTACCTATGCACTCTGAAATATTTACTTTGACTTTGTAGCTTCTTCCTATCACCAGTTTCAAGAATCACACTTTGATCCCACAAAAACACTCTTGGAGCAAATTCTTCCCTAGACATATGTAATTTGCATAGATTCCATCTACATGATATTCCGTGTTCCGTACATGCTACATACATGACGGATTCGACAAATATACATTCCTGAGTTGAGGGCATCTGGATTACTAATCTTTCCCCCTCTATAAAAGTACTATTTTCATCTAGACACGAGTACTCATTTTCACAAGCTTTCCCTAAAACCAGGTTCGAATTAGTGCATTTTTCACAAAAAATATTTCTGGAGCGATTTCCAACTTATAGGTATGTAATTTACATGAATTCCATCAACATGGCATTCCGCCTTCCGTACATGCTACATGCATGACGGATTCGGCAATCATGCAGTTCTGACTTGTGAGCATGTGGATTACTGACCTTTCCTCCACCAAACAATGCGTATATACACTTTGAATTATTTACTCTGACTTCATAGATTTTTCTATCACCAGGTTCTAAAATCAGACATCTAGCACCAGAAAACACTCTTTGAGCGAATTCTCACAAATACACATGTAATTTACATTGTTTACATAACCGTGGCATTACGTACTATGAACATGTTTCAGGCATCACGGATTCCTCAAACTTGAATTTCTGAGTTGTGAACATGCGCATGACTGATGTTTCAACCACCAAACAAGTTACTTATGCACTATGAAATATTTATTTTGACTTCGTAGCTTCTTCCTATCACCAGTTTCAAGAATCACACTTTGATCCCGAAAAACCCTCTTGGAGCGGGTTCTACCCTAGAGATTTGTAATTTGAATAGATTCCATCTACATGATATTCCCTGTTTCTTACATGTTTCATACATGACGGCTTTGACAAACATGCATTCCTGAGTTGAGTGCATGTGGATTTCTAATCTTTCATCCTCTATAAAAGGAATATTTCCATCTAGACACGTGTACACATTTTCACAAGCTTTCCCTAACACCAGGTTCGAATTCGTGCATTTTTCACAAAAAATATTTCTGGAGCGATTTCCACTTAATAGGAATGTAATTTACATGAATTCCATCAACATGGTATTCCGGGTTCCGTACATGTTACATGCATGACAGTTTCGGCAATCATGCAGTTCTGACTGGTGAGCATGTGGATTACTGACCTTTCATCCACCAAACAATGCGTATATACACTTAGAATTATTTACTCTGACTTCATAGATTGTTCTATCACCAGGTTCTAAAATCGGACATCTGGCACCAGAAAAAAGTCTTTGAGCGAATTTTCACAAATACATATATAATATACATTTTTTACATAACCATGGCATTCCGTATAACGAAAATGTTTCATGCATCACGGATTCTTCAAACTTGAATTTCTGAGTTGTGAACATGCGCATGAGTGATGTTTCAAACACCAAACATGTTACCTATGCACTATGAAATATTTATTTTGACTTCGTAGCTTCTGCCTATCACCAGTTTCAAGAATCACACTATCATCCCAGAAAAAACCTTTTGGAGCGAATTCTACCCTAGAGATATTTAATTTGAATAGATTCAATCTACATGATATTCCGTGTTCCTTACATACTAAATACGTGACGGCTTTGACAAACATGCATTCCTGAGTTGATAGCATGTGGATTACTAATCTTTCATCCTCTATAAAAGGAATATTTTGATCTAGACACGTGTACAAATTTTCACAAGCTTTCCATAACACCAGATTCGAATTCGTGAATTTTTCACAGAAAAATAGTTCTGGAGCATTTTCCACCTAACAGATATGTAATTTACATGTATTCCAACAGCATGGCATTCCGGTTTCCGTACATGATACATGTATGAACTATTTGGCAATCATGGGTTTCTGACTTGTGAGCATGTGGATTACAGACCTTTCACACTCTGAACAAGGCGTATATATACTTAGAAATATTTCCTCTGACTTCATAGATTTTTCCTATCACCAGGTTCTAAAATCGGACATTTGGCACCAGAAAACACTCTTTCAGCGAATTCTCATCAATACACATGTAATTTACATTGTTTACATAACCATGGAATTCCGTATTACGAGCATGTTTCATGCATCACGGATTCCTCAAACATGAATTTCTGAGTTGTGTACATGCGCATGACTGATGTTTCAACCACCAAACAAGTTACCTATGCACTCCGAAATATTTACTTTGACTTTGTAGCTTCTTCCTATCACCAGTTTCAAGAATCACACTTTGATCCCACAAAAACCCTCTTGGAGCGAATTCTTCCCTAGACATATGTAATTTGCATAGATTCCATCTACATGATATTCCGTGTTCCGTACATGCTACATACATGACGGATTCGACAAATATACATTCCTGAGTTGAGGGCATCTGGATTAATAATCTTTCCTCCTCTATAAAAGTACTATTTTCATCTAGACACGTGTACACATTTTCACAAGCTTTCCCTAACACCAGGTTCAAATTCGTGAATTTTTCACAAAAAAATATTTCTGGAGCGATTTCCACCTAATAGGTATGTAATTTACATGAATTCCATCAACATGGCATTCCGGGTTCCGTACATGCTACATGCATGACGGATTCGGCAATCATGCAGTTCTGACTTGTGAGCATGTGGATTACTGACCTTTCCTCCACCAAACAATGCGTATATACACTTAGAATTACTTACTCAGACTTCATAGATTTTTCTATCACCAGGTTCTAAAATCAGACATCTGGCACCAGAAAACACTCTTTGAGCGAATTCTCACCAATACACATGTAATTTACATTGTTTACATAACCATGGCATTCCGTATTACGAACATGTTCCATGCATCACGGGTTCCTCAAACTTGAATTTCTGAGTTGTGAACTTGCGCATGACTGATATTTCAAACACCAAACAAGTTACTTATGCACTATGAAATATTTATTTTGACTTCGTAGCTTCTTCCTATCACCAGTTTTAAGAATCACACTTTGATCCCAGAAAAACCCTCTTGGAGCGAATTCTACCCTAGAGATATGTAATTTGAATAGATTCCATCTACATGATATTCCGTGTTCGTAACATGCTACATACATGACGGCTTTGACAAACATTCATATCTGAGTTGAGTGCATGTGGATTTCTAATCTTTCATCCTCTATAAAAGGAATATTTTCATCTAGACACGTGTACACATTTTCACAATCTTTCCTTAACACCAGGTTCGAATTCGTGAATTTTTCACAGAAAAATAGTTCTGGAACGATTTCCATCTTACACATATGTAATTTACATGTATTCCAACAACATGGCATTCTGGGCTCCGTACATGCTACATGTATGATGGATTTGGCAGTCATGCGTTTCTGACTTGTGATCATGTTGATACAGACCTTTCACCCTCCGAAAAAGGTGTATATAGACTTAGAAATATTTACTCTGACTTCATAGCTTTATCCTATCACCAGGTTCTAAAATCAGACATCTGGCACCAGAAAACACTCTTTGAGCGAATTCTCATCAATACACATTTAATTTACATTGTTTACATAACCATGGAATTCCGTATTACGAGCATGTTTCATGCATCACGGATTCCTCAAACATGCATTTCTGAGTTGTGAACATGCGCATGACTGATGTTTCAACCACCAAACAAGTTACCTATGCACTCTGAAATATTTACTTTGACTTTGTAGCTTCTTCCTATCACCAGTTTCAAGAATCACACTTTGATCCCACAAAAACACTCTTGGAGCGAATTCTTCCCTAGACATATGTAAATTGCTTGGATTCAATCTACATGATATTCCGTGTTCCGTACATGCTACATACATGACGGATTCGACAAATATACATTCCTGAGTTGAGGGCATCTGGATAACTAATCTTTCCTCCTCTATAAAAGTACTATTTTCATCGAGACACGTGTACACATTTTCACAAGCTTTCCCTAAAACCAGGTTCGAATTCGTGCATTTTTCACAAAAAAGTATTTCTGGAGCGATTTCCAACTAATAGGTATGTAATTTACATGAATTCCATCAACATGGCATTCCGACTTCCGTACATGCTACCTGCATGACGGATTCGGCAATCATGCAGTTCTGACTTGTGAGCATGTGGATTACTGACCTTTCCTCCACCAAACAATGCGTATATACACTTAGAATTATTTACTCTGACTTCATAGATTTTTCTATCACCAGGTCCTAAAATCGGACATCTGGCACCAGAAAACACTCTTTGAGCGAATTCTCACAAATACACATGTAATTTACATTGTTTACATAACCATGGCATTCCGTATTACGAACTTGTTTCATGCATCACGGATTCCTCAAACTTGAATTTCTGAGTTGTGATCATGCGCATGACAGATATTTCAACCACCAAACAACTTACTTTTGCACTATGAAATATTTATTTTGACTTCGTTGCTTCTTCCTATCACCAGTTTCAAGAATCACACTTTGATCCCAGAAAAACCCTCTTGGAGCGAATTCTACCCTAGAGATATTTAATTTGAGTAGATTCCATCTACATGATATTCCGTGTTCCTTACATACTACATACGTGACGGCTTTGACAAACATGCATTCCTGAATTGAGGGCATGTGGATTACTAATCTTTCATCCTCTATAAAAGGAATATTTTCATCTAGACACGTGTACACATTTTCACAAGCTTTCCCTAACACCAGGTTCGAATTCGTGAATTTTTCACAGAAAATATTTCTGGAGCGTTTTCCACCTAACAGATATGTAATTTACATATATTCCAACAACATGGAATTCCGGGTTCCGTACATGCTACATGTATGACGGATTTGGCAATCATGCGTTTCTGACTTGTGAGCATGTGGATTAAGACCTTTCACACTCTTAACAAGGCGTATATTTACTTAGAATTATTTCCTCTGACTTCATAGTTTTTTCTTATCACCAGGTTCTAAAATCGGACATTTGGCACCAGAAAACACTCTTTCAGCGAATTCTCACCAATACACATTTAATTTACATTGTTTACATAACCATGGAATTCCGTATTACGAGCATGTTTCATGCATCACGGATTCCTCAAACATGCATTTCTGAGTTGTGAACATGCGCATGACTGATGTTTCAACCACCAAACAAGTTACCTATGCACTCTGAAATATTTACTTTGACTTTGTAGCTTCTTCCTATCACCAGTTTCAAGAATCACACTTTGATCCCACAAAAACCCTCTTGGAGCGAATTCTTCCCTAGACATATGTAATTTGCATGGATTCCATCTACATGATATTCCGTGTTCCGTACATGCTACATACATGACGGATTCGACAAATATACATTCCTGAGTTGAGGGCATCTAGATTACTAATCTTTCCTCCTCTATAAAAGTAGTATTTTCATCTAGACACGTGTACACATTTTCACAAGCTTTCCCTAAAACCAGGTTCGAATTCGTGCATTTTTCACAAAAAAAAATTTCTGGAGCGATTTCCAACTAATAGGTATATAATTTACATGAATTCCATCAACATGGCATTCCGCGTTCCGTACATGCTACGTGCATGACGGATTCGGCAATCATGCAGTTCTGACTTGTGAGCATGTGGATTACTGACCTTTCCTCCACCAAACAATGCGTATATACACTTAGAATTATTTACTCTGACTTCATAGATTTTTCTATCACCAGGTTCTAAAATCGGACATCTGGCATCAGAAAACACTCTTTGAGCGAATTCTCACAAATACACATGTAATTTACATTGTTTACATAACCATGGCATTCCGTATTACGAACATATTTCATGCATCACGGATTCCTCAAACTTGAATTTCTGAGTTGTGAACATGCGCATGACAGATATTTCAACCACCAAACATGTTACTTTTGCACTATGAAATATTTATTTTGACTTGGTTGCTTCTTCCTATCACCAGTTTCAAGAATCACATTTTGATCCCGAAAAACCCTCTTGGAGCGGGTTCTACCCTAGAGATTTGTAATTTGAATAGATTCCATCTACATGATATTCCCTGTTTCTTACATGTTTCATACATGACGGCTTTGACAAACATGCATTCCTGAGTTGAGAGCATGTGGATTACTTATCTTTCATCCTCTATAAAAGGAATATTTTCATCTAGACACGTGTACACATTTTCACAAGCTTTCCCTAACACCAGTTTCGAATTCGTGAATTTTTCACAGAAAAATATTTCTGGAGCGTTTTCCTCCTAACAGATATGTAATTTACATGTATTCCAACAACATGGCATTCCGGGTTCCGTACATGCTACTTGTATGTGCTATTTGGCAATCATGCGTTTCTGACTTGTGAGCATGTGGATTACAGACCTTTCACACTCTGAACAAGGCGTATATATACTTAGAAATATTTCCTCTGACTTCTTAGTTTTTTCCTATCACCAGGTTCTAAAATCGGACATTTGGTACCAGAAAAGACTCTTTCAGCGAATTCTCACCAATACACATGTAATTTACATTGTTTACATAACCATGGAATTCCGTATTACGAGCATGTTTCATGCATCACGGTTTCCTCAAACATGCATTTCTAAGTTGTGAACATGCGCATGACTGATATTTCAACCACCAAACAAGTTACCTATGCACTCTGAAATATTTACTTTGACTTTGTAGCTTCTTTCTATCACCAGTTTCAAGAAACACACTTTGATCCCACAAAAACCCTCTTGGAGCGAATTCTTCCCTAGACATATGTAATTTGATTAGATCCCATCTACATGATATTCCGTGTTCCTTACATGCTACATACATGACGGCTTTGACAAACATTCATTCCTGATTTCAGAGCATGTGGATTACTAATCTTTCATCCTCTATAAAAGGATTATTTTCATCTAGACACGTGTACACATTTTCACAAGCTTTCCCTACCACCAGGTTCGAATTCGTGCATTTTTCACAGAAAAATATTTTTGGAGCTATTTCCACCTAATAGGTATGTAATTTACATGAATTCCATCAACAGGGCATTCTGGGTTCCGTACATGCTACATGCATGACGGATTCGGCAATCATGCAGTTCTGACTTGTGAGCATGTGGATTACAGACCTTTCACCCTCCGAACAATGCGTATATAGACTTAGAAGTATTTACTCTGACTTCATAGGTTTTTCCTATCACCAGGTTCTAAAATCAGACATTTGGCACCAGAAAACACTCTTTCAGCGAATTCTCACCAATACACATGTAATTTACATTGTTTACATAACCATGGAATTCCGTATTACGAGCATGTTTCATGCATCTCGGATTCCTCAAACATGCATTTCTGAGTTGTGAACATGCGCATGACTGATGTTTCAACCACCAAACAAGTTACCTATGCACTCTGAAATATTTACTTTGACTTTGTAGCTTCTCCCTATCACCAGTTTCAAGAATCACACTTTGATCCCACAAAAACACTCTTGGAGCGAATTCTACCCTAGAGATATGTAATTTGAATAGATTCCATCTACATGATATTCCGTGTTCCTTACATGCTACATACATGACGGCTTTGACAAACATGCATTCCTGAGTTGAGTGCATGTGGATTTCTAATCTTTCATCCTCTATAAAAGGAATATTTTCATCTAGACACGTGTACACATTTTCACAAGCTTTCCCTAACACCAGGTTCGAATTCGTGAATTTTTCACAGAAAAATAGTTCTGGAACGATTTCCACCTTACAGATATGTAATTTACATGTATTCCAACAACATGGCATTCCCGGTTCCGTACATGCTACATTTATGATGGATTTGGCAGTCATGCGTTTCTGACTTGTGATCATGTGGATTACAGTCCTTTCACACTCTGAACAAGGCGTATATATACTTAGAAATATTTCCTCTGACTTCTTAGGTTTTTCCTATCACCAGGTTCTAAAATCGGACATTTGGCACCAGAAAACACACTTTCAGCGAATTCTCACCAATACACATCTAATTTACATTGTTTACATAACCATGGAATTCCGTATTACGAGCATGTTTCATGCATCACGGATTCCTCAAACATGCATTTCTGAGTTGTGAACATGCGCATGACTGATTTTTCAACCACCAAACAAGTTACCTATGCACTCTGAAATATTAACTTTGACTTTGTAGCTTCTTCCTATCACCAGTTTCAAGAATCACACTTTGATCCCACAAATACCCTCTTGGAGCGAATTCTTCCCTAGACATATGTAATTTGAATAGATTCCATCTACATGATATTCCGTGTTCCGTACATGCTACATATATGACGGCTTTGACAAACATGCATTCCTGAGTTGAGGGCATGTGGATTACTAATCTTTCACCCTCTATAAATGGAATATTTTCATCTAGACACGTGTACACATTTTCACATGCTTTCCCTAACACCAGGTTCGAATTCGTGCATTTTTCACAGAAAAATAGTTCTGGAGCGATTTCCACCTAATAGGTATGTAATTTACATGAATTCCATCAACATGGCTTTCCGGGTTCCGTACATGCTACATGTATGAGGGATTTGACAAACATGCATTCCTGAGTTGAGAGCATGTGGATTACTAATCTTTCATCCTCTATAAAAGGAATATTTTCATCTAGACACGTGTACACTTTTTCACAAGCTTTCCCTAACACCAGGTTCAAATTCGTGAATTTTTCACAAAAAAATATTTCTGGAGCGATTTCCACCTAATAGGTATGTAATTTACATGAATTCCATCAACATGGCATTCCGGGTTCCGTACATGCTACATGCATGACGGATTCGGCAATCATGCATTTCTGACTTGTGAGCATGTGGATTACTGACCTTTCATCCACCAAACAATGCGAACATACACTTAGAATTATTTACACTGACTTCATAGATTTTTCTATCACCAGGTTCTAAAATCGGACATCTGGCACCAGAAAACACTCTTTGAGCGAATTCTCAGAAATACACATGTAATTTACATTGTTTACATAACCATGGCATTCCGTATTACGAACATATTTCATGCATCACGGATTCCTCAAAATTGAATTTCTGAGTTGTGAACATGCGCATGACTGATGTTTCAAACACCAAACAAGTTACCTATGCAATATGAAATATTTATTTTGACTTCGTAGCTTCTTACTATCACCAGTTTCAAGAATCACACTTTGATCCCACAAAAACCCTCTTGGAGCGAATTCTTCCCTAGACATATGTAATCTGAATAGATTCCATCTACATGATATTTCGTGTTCCTTACATGCTATATACATGACGGCTTTGACAAACATGCATTCCTGAGTTGAGAGCATGTGGATTACTAATCTTTCCTCCTCTATAAAAGTACTATTTTCATCTAGACACGTGTACACATTTTCACAAGCTTTCCCTTACACCAGGTTCGAATTCAATCATTTTTCACAGAAAAATAGTTCTGGAGTGTTTTCCACCTAACAGATATGTAATTTACATGAATTTCATCAACATGGCTTTCCGGATTCCGTACATGCTACATGTATGACGGATTTGACAAACATGCATTCCTGAGTTGAGAGCATGTGGATTACTAATCTTTCATCCTCTATAAAGGAATATTTTCATCTAGACACGTGTACAAATTTTCACAAGCTTTCCCTATCACCAGGTTCAAATTCCTGTATTTTTCACGGAAAAATAGTTCTGGAACGATTTCCACATAACAGATATGTAATTTACATGTATTCCAACAACATGGCATTCCGGGTTCCGTACATTCTACATGTATGACGGATTTGACAATCATGCGTTTCTGACTTGTGAGCATGGGGATTACAAACCTTTCACCCTCCGAAAAAGGCGTATAAAGAGTTTGAATTATTTACTCTGACTTCATAGGTTTTTCCTATCACCAGGTTCTAAAATCGGACATTTGGCACCAGAAAACACTCTTTGAGCGAATTCTCACCAATACACATGTAATTTACATTGTTAAAATAAGCATGGAATTCCGTATTACGAGCATGTTTCATGCATCACGGATTCCTCAAACATGCATTTCTGAGTTGTGAACATGCGCAAGACTGATGTTTCAAACACCAAAAAAGTTACCTATGCACTCTGAAATATTTATTTTGACTTTGTAGCTTCTTCCTATCACCAGTTTCAAGAATCACACTTTGATCCCACAAAAACCCTCTTGGAGCGAATTCTTCACTAGATATACGTAATTTGAATAGATTCCATCTACATGATATTCCGTGTTCCGTACATGCTACATACATGACGGCTTTGACAAACATGCATTCCTGAGTTGAGGGCATGTGGATTACTTATCTTTCATCCTCTATAAACGGAATATTTTCATCTAGACACGTGTACATATTTTCACAAGCTTTCCCTAACACCAGGTTCGAATTCGTGCATTTTTCACAGAAAAATTGTTCTGGAACGATTTCCACCTTACAGATTTGTAATTTACATGTATTCCTACAACATGGCATTCCGGGTTCCGTACATGCTACATGTATGATGGATTTGGCAGTCATGCGTTTCTGACTTGTGAGCATGTTGATACAGACCTTTCACCCTCCGAACAAGACGTATATAGACATAGAAATATTTACTCTGACTTCATATGTTTTTCCTATCACCAGGTTCTAAAATCGGACATATGGCACCAGAAAACACTCTTTGAGCGAATTCTCACAAATACACATGTAATTTTCATTGTTTACATAACCATGGAATTCCGTATTACGAGCATGATTCATGCATCACGGATTCCTCAAACATGCATTTCTGAGTTGTGAACATGCGCAAGACAGATATTTCAACCACCAAACAAGTTACCTATGCACTCTGAAATATTTACTTTGACTTTGTAGTTTCTTCCTATCACCAGTTTCAAGAATCACACTTTGATCCCACAAAAACCCTCTTGGAGCGAATTCTTCCCTAGACATATATAATTTGAATAGATTCCATCTACATTATATTCCGTGTTCCGTACATGCTACATACATGACGGCTTTGACAAACATGCATTCCTGAGTTGAGAGCATGTGGATTAATAATCTTTCATCCTCTATAAATGTACTATTTGCATCTAGACTCGTGTACACATTTTCACAAGCTTTCCCTAACACCAGGTTCGAATTCGTGCATTTTTCACAGAAAAATAGTTCTGGAGCGATTTCCACCTAATAGGAATGTAATTTACATGAATTCCATCAACATGGCTTTCCGGGTTCCGTACATGCTACATGTATGACGGATTTGACAAACATGCATTCCTGAGTTGACAACATGTGGATTACTAATCTTTCATCCTCTATAAAAGGAATATTTTCATCTAGACACGTGTAGAAATTTTCACAACTTTCCCTAACACCAGGTTCAAATTCGTGAATTTTTCACAGAAAAATATTTCTGGAACGATTTCCACCTAACAGATATGTAATTTACATGTATTCCAACAACATGGCATTCCAGGTTCCGTACATTCTACATGTATGACGGATTTGACAATCATGGGTTTCTGACTTGTGAGCATGTGGATTACAGACCTTTCACCCTCCGAAAAAGGCGTATAAAGACTTTGAAATATTTACTCTGACTTCATAGGTTTTTCCTATCACCAGGTTCTAAAATCCGACATTTGGCACCAGAAAACACTCTTTGAGCGAATTCTCACCAATACACATGTAATTTACATTGTTTACATAACCATGGAATTCCGTATTACGAGCATGTTTCATGCATCACGGATTCCTCAAACATACATTTCTGAGTTGTGAACATGCGCATGACTGATGTTTCAAACACCAAACAAGTTACCTATGCACTCTGAAATATTAATTTTGACTTCGTAGCTTCTTCCTATCACCAGATTCAAGAATCACACTTTGATCCCACAAAAACCCTCTTGGAGCGAATTCTACCCTAGAGATATGTAATTTGAATAGATTCCATCTACATGATATTCCGTGTTCCTTACATGCTACATACATGACGGCTTTGACAAAAATGCATTCCTGAGTTGAGTGCATGTGGATTTCTAATCTTTCATCCTCTATAAAAGGAATATTTTCATCTAGACACGTGTACACATTTTCACAAGCTTACCCTAACACCAGGTTCGAATTCGAGAATTTTTCACAGAAAAATAGTTCTGGAACGATTTCCACCTTACAGATATGTAATTTACATGTATTCCAACAACATGGCATTCCGGGTTCCGTACATGCTACATGTATGATGGATTTGGCAGTCATGCGTTTCTGACTTGTGAGCATGTTGATACAGATTTTTCACCCTCCGAACAAGGCGTATATAGACTTAGAAATATTTACTCTGACTTCATAGATTTTTCTATCATCAGGTTCTAAAATCGGACATCTGGCACCAGAAAACACTCTTTGAGCGAATTCTCACCAATACACATGTAATTTACATTGTTTACATAACCATGGAATTCCGTATTACGAGCATGTTTCATGCATCACGGATTCCACAAACATGTATTTCTGAGTTGTGAACGTGCGCATGACTGATGTTTCAACCAAAAAACAAGTTACCTATGCACTCTGAAATATTTACTTTGACTTTGTAGCTTCTTCCTATCACCAGTTTCAAGAATCACACTTTGATCCCACAAAAACCCTCTTGGAGCGATTTCTACCCTAGACATATGTAATTTGCATAAATTCCATCTACATGATATTCCGTGTTACGTACATGCTACATACATGACGGATTCGACAAATATACATTCCTGAGTTTAGGGCATCTGGATTACTAATCTTTCCTCCTCTATAAAAGTACTATTTTCATTTAGACACGTGTACACATTTTCACAAACTTTCCCTAACACCAGGTTCGAATTCGTGCATTTTTCACAGAAAAATAGTTCTGGAGCGTTTTCCACCTAACAGATATGTAATTTACATGTATTCCAACAACATGGCATTCCGGGGTCCGTACATGCTACATGTATGACGGATTTGGTAATCATGCGTTTCTGACTTGTGAGCATGTGGATTACAGACCATTCACACTCCGAACAAGGTGTATATAGACTTAGAAATATTTCCTCTGACTTCATAGATTTTTCTATCACCAGGTTATAAAATTGGACATCTGGCACCAGAAAACACTCTTTGAGCGAATTCTCACAAATACATATGTAATTTACTTTGTTTACATGACCATGGCATTCCGTATTACGAACATGTTTCATGCATCACGGATTCCTCAAACTTGAATATCTGAGTTGTGAACATTCGCATGACTGATTTTTCAACCACCAAACAAGTTACCTATGCACTCTGAAATATTTACTTGGACTTTGTAGCTTCTTCCTATCACCAGTTTCAAGAATCACACTTTGATCCCACAAAAACCCTCTTGGAGCGAATTCTCCCCTAGACATATGTAATTTGAATAGATTCCATCTACATGATATTCCGTGTTCCGTACATGCTACATACATGACGGCTTTGACAAACATGCATTCCTGAGTTGAGAGCATGTGGATTACTAATCTTTCAACGTCTATAAATGGAATATATTCATCTAGACACGTGTACATATTTTCACAAGCTTTCCCTAACACCAGGTTGGAATTCGTGCATTTTTCACAGAAAAATAGTTCTGGAGCGATTTCCACCTAATTGATATGTAATTTACATGAATTCCATCAACATGGCTTTCCGGGTTCCGTACATGCTACATGTATGACGGATTTGACAAACATGCATTCCTGAGTTGGGAGCATGTGGATTACTAATCTTTCATCCTCTATAAAAGGAATATATTCATCTAGACACGTGTACACATTTTCACAAGCTTTCCCTATCACCAGGTTCAAATTCCTGAATTTTTCACGGAAAAAGTGTTCTGGAACGATTTCCACCTAACAGATATGTAATTTACATGTATTCCAACAACATGGCATTCCGGGTTCCGTATATTCTACATGTATGACAGATTTGGCAATCATGCATTTCTGACTTGTGAGCATGTGGATTACAGAACTTTCACCCTCCGAAAAAGGCGTATAAAGACTTTGAAATATTTACTCAGACTTCATAGGTTTTTCCTATCACCAGGTTCTAAAATCGGACATTTGGCACCAGAAAACACTCTTTGAGCGAATTCTCACCAATACACATGTAATTTACATTGTTAAAATAAGCATGGAATTCCGTATTACGAGCATGTTTCATGCATCACGGATTCTTCAAACATGCATTTCTGAGTTGTGAACATGCGCATGACTGATGTTTCAACCACCAAACAAGTTACCTATGCACTCTGAAATATTAATTTTTACTTCGTAGCTTCTTCCTTTCACCAGATTCAAGAATCACACATTGATCCCACAAAAACCCTCTTGGAGCGAATTCTACCCTAGAGATATGTAATTTGAATAGATTCCATCTACATGATATTCCGTGTTCCTTGCATGCTACATACATGACGACTTTGACAAACATGCATTCCTGAGTTGAGTGCATGTGGATTTCTAATCTTTCATCCTCTATAAAAGGAATATATTCATCTAGACACGTGTACACATTTTCACAAGCTTACCCTAACACCAGGTTCGAATTCGTGAATTTTTCACAGAAAAATAGTTCTGGAACGATTTCCACCTTACAGATATGTAATTTACATGTATTCCAACAACATGGCATTCCGGGTTCCGTACATGCTATATGTATGATGGATTTGACAGTCATGCGTTTCTGACTTGTGAGAATGTTGATACAGATTTTTCACCCTCCGAACAAGGCGTATATAGACTTAGAAATATTTACTCTGACTTCATAGATTTTTCTATCACCAGGTTCTTAAATCGGACATCTGGCACCATAAAACACTCTTTGAGCGAATTCTCACCAATACACATGTAATTTACATTGTTTACATAACCATGGAATTCCGTATTACGAGCATGTTTCATGCATCACGGATTCCTCAAACATGAATTTCTGAGTTGTGAACATGCGCATGACTGATGTTTCACCCACCAAACAATTTACCTATGCACTCTGAAATATTTACTTTGACTTTGTAGATTCTTCCTATCACCAGTTTCAAGAATCACACTTTGATCCCACAAAAACCCTCTTGGAGCGAATACTTCCCTAGACATATGTAATTTGAATAGATTCCATCTACATTATATTCCGTGTTCCTTACATGCTATATACATGACGGCTTTGACAAACATGCATTCCTGAGTTGAGAGCATGTGGATTACTTATCTTTCCTACTCTATAAAAGTACTACTTTAATCTAGGCAAGTGTACACATTTTCACAAGCTTTCCCTTACACCAGGTTCGAATTCGTGCATTTTTCACAGAAAAATATTTCTGGAGCGTTTTCCACGTAACAGATATGTAATTTACATGTATTCCAACAACATGGCATTCCGGGTTCCGTACATGATACATGTATGACGGATTTGGCAATCATGCGTTTTTGACTTGTGAGCATGTGGATTACAGACCTTTCACCCTCCGAACAAGGCGTATAAAGACTTAGAAATATTTACTCTGACTTCATAGGTTTTTCCTATCACCAGGTTCTAAAATCGGACATTTGGCACCAGAAAACACTCTTTGAGCGAATTCTCACAAATACACATGTAATTTACATTGTTTACATTACCATGGAATTCCGTATTACGAGCATGTTTCATGCACCACGGATTCCTCAAACATGCATTTCTGAGTTGTGAACATGCGCATGACTGATGTTTCAACCACCAAAGAAGTTACCTATGCACTCTGAAATATTTACTTTGACTTTGTAGATTCTTCCTATCACCAGTTTCAAGAATCACACTTTGATCCCACAAAAACCCTCTTGGAGTGAATACTTCCCTAGACATATTTAATTTGAATAGGTTCCATCTACATGATATTCCGTGTTCTGTACATGCTACATACATGACGGATTCGACAAATATACATTCCTGAATTGAGGGCATCTGGATTAATAATCTTTCCTCCTCTATAAAAGTACTATTTTCATCTAGACACGTGTACACATTTTCACAAGCTTTCCCTAAAACCAGGTTCTAATTCGTGCATTTTTCACAGAAAAATATTTCTGGAGCGATTTCCACCTAATAGGTATGTAATTTACATGAATTCCATCAACATGGCATTCCGGGTTCCGTACATGCTACATGCATGACGGTTTGGGCAATCATGCTGTTCTGATTTGTGAGCATGTGAATTACTGAATTTTCATCCACCAAACAATGCGTATATACACTTAGAATTAATTACTCTGACTTCATAGATTTTTCTATCACCAGGTTCTAAATCAGACATCTGGCACCAGAAAACACTCTTTGAGCGAATTCTCACAAATACACATGTAATTTACATTGTTTACATAACCATGGAATTCCGTATTACGAGCATGATTCATGCATCACTGATTCCTCAAATATGCATTTCTGAGTTGTGAACATGCGCATGACTGATGTTTCAACCACCAAACAAGTTACCTATGCACTCTGAAATATTTACTTTGACTTTGTAGCTTCTTCCTATCACCAGTTTCAAGAATCACACTTTGATCCCACAAATACCCTCTTGGAGCGAATTCTTCCCTAGACATATGTAATTTGAATAGATTCCATCTACATGATATTCCGTGTTCCGTACATGCTACATATATGACGGCTTTGACAAACATGCATTCCTGAGTTGAGGGCATGTGGATTACTAATCTTTCACCCTCTATAAATGGAATATTTTCATCTAGACACGTGTACACATTTTCACATGCTTTCCCTAACACCAGGTTCGAATTCGTGCATTTTTCACAGAAAAATAGTTCTGGAGCGATTTCCACCTAATAGGTATGTAATTTACATGAATTCCATCAACATGGCTTTCCGGGTTCCGTACATGCTACATGTATGAGGGATTTGACAAACATGCATTCCTGAGTTGAGAGCATGTGGATTACTAATCTTTCATCCTCTATAAAAGGAATATTTTCATCTAGACACGTGTACACTTTTTCACAAGCTTTCCCTAACACCAGGTTCAAATTCGTGAATTTTTCACAAAAAAATATTTCTGGAGCGATTTCCACCTAATAGGTATGTAATTTACATGAATTCCATCAACATGGCATTCCGGGTTCCGTACATGCTACATGCATGACGGATTCGGCAATCATGCATTTCTGACTTGTGAGCATGTGGATTACTGACCTTTCATCCACCAAACAATGCGAACATACACTTAGAATTATTTACACTGACTTCATAGATTTTTCTATCACCAGGTTCTAAAATCGGACATCTGGCACCAGAAAACACTCTTTGAGCGAATTCTCAGAAATACACATGTAATTTACATTGTTTACATAACCATGGCATTCCGTATTACGAACATATTTCATGCATCACGGATTCCTCAAAATTGAATTTCTGAGTTGTGAACATGCGCATGACTGATGTTTCAAACACCAAACAAGTTACCTATGCAATATGAAATATTTATTTTGACTTCGTAGCTTCTTACTATCACCAGTTTCAAGAATCACACTTTGATCCCACAAAAACCCTCTTGGAGCGAATTCTTCCCTAGACATATGTAATTTGAATAGATTCCATCTACATGATATTTCGTGTTCCTTACATGCTATATAAATGACGGCTTTGACAAACATGCATTCCTGAGTTGAGAGCATGTGAATTACTAATCTTTCCTCCTCTATAAAAGTACTATTTTCATCTAGACACGTGTACACATTTTCACAAGCTTTCCCTTACACCAGGTTCGAATTCAATCATTTTTCACAGAAAAATAGTTCTGGAGTGTTTTCCACCTAACAGATATGTAATTTACATGAATTTCATCAACATGGCTTTCCGGATTCCGTACATGCTACATGTATGACGGATTTGACAAACATGCATTCCTGAGTTGAGAGCATGTGGATTACTAATCTTTCATTCTCTATAAATGGAATATATTCATCTAGACACGTGTACAAATTTTCACAAGCTTTCCCTATCACCAGGTTCAAATTCCTGTATTTTTCACGGAAAAATAGTTCTGGAACGATTTCCACATAACAGATATGTAATTTACATGTATTCCAACAACATGGCATTCCGGGATCCGTACATTCTACATGTATGACGGATTTGACAATCATGCGTTTCTGACTTGTGAGCATGTGGATTACAAACCTTTCACCCTCCGAAAAAGGCGTATAAAGAGTTTGAATTATTTACTCTGACTTCATAGGTTTTTCCTATCACCAGGTTCTAAAATCGGACATTTGGCACCAGAAAACACTCTTTGAGCGAATTCTCACCAATACACATGTAATTTACATTGTTAAAATAAGCATGGAATTCCGTATTACGAGCATGTTTCATGCATCACGGATTCCTCAAACATGCATTTCTGAGTTGTGAACATGCGCAAGACTGATGTTTCAAACACCAAACAAGTTACCTATGCACTCTGAAATATTTATTTTGACTTTGTAGCTTCTTCCTATCACCAGTTTCAAGAATCACACTTTGATCCCACAAAAACCCTCTTGGAGCGAATTCTTCACTAGATATACGTAATTTGAATAGATTCCATCTACATGATATTCCGTGTTCCGTACATGCTACATACATGACGGCTTTGACAAACATGCATTCCTGAGTTGAGGGCATGTGGATTACTTATCTTTCATCCTCTATAAACGGAATATTTTCATCTAGACACGTGTACATATTTTCACAAGCTTTCCCTAACACCAGGTTCGAATTCGTGCATTTTTCACAGAAAAATTGTTCTGGAACGATTTCCACCTTACAGATTTGTAATTTACATGTATTCCTACAACATGGCATTCCGGGTTCCGTACATGCTACATGTATGATGGATTTGGCAGTCATGCGTTTCTGACTTGTGAGCATGTTGATACAGACCTTTCACCCTCCGAACAAGACGTATATAGACATAGAAATATTTACTCTGACTTCATATGTTTTTCCTATCACCAGGTTCTAAAATCGGACATATGGCACCAGAAAACACTCTTTGAGCGAATTCTCACAAATACACATGTAATTTACATTGTTTACATAACCATGGAATTCCGTATTACGAGCATGATTCATGCATCACGGATTCCTCAAACATGCATTTCTGAGTTGTGAACATGCACAAGACAGATGTTTCAACCACCAAACAAGTTACCTATGCACTCTGAAATATTTACTTTGACTTTGTAGTTTCTTCCTATCACCAGTTTCAAGAATCACACTTTGATCCCACAAAAACCCTCTTGGAGCGAATTCTTCCCTAGACATATATAATTTGAATAGATTCCATCTACATTATATTCCGTGTTCCGTACATGCTACATACATGACGGCTTTGACAAACATGCATTCCTGAGTTGAGAGCATGTGGATTACTAATCTTTCCTCCTCTATAAAAGTACTATTTTCATCTAGACACGTGTACACATTTTCACAAGCTTTCCCTTACACCAGGTTCGAATTCAATCATTTTTCACAGAAAAATAGTTCTGGAGTGTTTTCCACCTAACAGATATGTAATTTACATGAATTTCATCAACATGGCTTTCCGGATTCCGTACATGCTACATGTATGACGGATTTGACAAACATGCATTCCTGAGTTGAGAGCATGTGGATTACTAATCTTTCATTCTCTATAAATGGAATATATTCATCTAGACACGTGTACAAATTTTCACAAGCTTTCCCTATCACCAGGTTCAAATTCCTGTATTTTTCACGGAAAAATAGTTCTGGAACGATTTCCACATAACAGATATGTAATTTACATGTATTCCAACAACATGGCATTCCGGGTTCCGTACATTCTACATGTATGACGGATTTGACAATCATGCGTTTCTGACTTGTGAGCATGTGGATTACAAACCTTTCACCCTCCGAAAAAGGCGTATAAAGACTTTGAAATATTTACTCTGACTTCATAGGTTTTTCCTATCACCAGGTTCTAAAATCCGACATTTGGCACCAGAAAACACTCTTTGAGCGAATTCTCACCAATACACATGTAATTTACATTGTTTACATAACCATGGAATTCCGTATTACGAGCATGTTTCATGCATCACGGATTCCTCAAACATACATTTCTGAGTTGTGAACATGCGCATGACTGATGTTTCAAACACCAAACAAGTTACCTATGCACTCTGAAATATTAATTTTGACTTCGTAGCTTCTTCCTATCACCAGATTCAAGAATCACACTTTGATCCCACAAAAACCCTCTTGGAGCGAATTCTACCCTAGAGATATGTAATTTGAATAGATTCCATCTACATGATATTCCGTGTTCCTTACATGCTACATACATGACGGCTTTGACAAAAATGCATTCCTGAGTTGAGTGCATGTGGATTTCTAATCTTTCATCCTCTATAAAAGGAATATTTTCATCTAGACACGTGTACACATTTTCACAAGCTTACCCTAACACCAGGTTCGAATTCGAGAATTTTTCACAGAAAAATAGTTCTGGAACGATTTCCACCTTACAGATATGTAATTTACATGTATTTCAACAACATGGCATTCCGGGTTCCGTACATGCTACATGTATGATGGATTTGGCAGTCATGCGTTTCTGACTTGTGAGCATGTTGATACAGATTTTTCACCCTCCGAACAAGGCGTATATAGACTTAGAAATATTTACTCTGACTTCATAGATTTTTCTATCATCAGGTTCTAAAATCGGACATCTGGCACCAGAAAACACTCTTTGAGCGAATTCTCACCAATACACATGTAATTTACATTGTTTACATAACCATGGAATTCCGTATTACGAGCATGTTTCATGCATCACGGATTCCACAAACATGTATTTCTGAGTTGTGAACGTGCGCATGACTGATGTTTCAACCAAAAAACAAGTTACCTATGCACTCTGAAATATTTACTTTGACTTTGTAGCTTCTTCCTATCACCAGTTTCAAGAATCACACTTTGATCCCACAAAAACCCTCTTGGAGCGATTTCTACCCTAGACATATGTAATTTGCATAAATTCCATCTACATGATATTCCGTGTTACGTACATGCTACATACATGACGGATTCGACAAATATACATTCCTGAGTTTAGGGCATCTGGATTACTAATCTTTCCTCCTCTATAAAAGTACTATTTTCATTTAGACACGTGTACACATTTTCACAAACTTTCCCTAACACCAGGTTCGAATTCGTGCATTTTTCACAGAAAAATAGTTCTGGAGCGTTTTCCACCTAACAGATATGTAATTTACATGTATTCCAACAACATGGCATTCCGGGGTCCGTACATGCTACATGTATGACGGATTTGGCAATCATGCGTTTCTGACTTGTGAGCATGTGGATTACAGACCATTCACACTCCGAACAAGGTGTATATAGACTTAGAAATATTTCCTCTGACTTCATAGATTTTTCTATCACCAGGTTATAAAATTGGACATCTGGCACCAGAAAACACTCTTTGAGCGAATTCTCACAAATACATATGTAATTTACTTTGTTTACATGACCATGGCATTCCGTATTACGAACATGTTTCATGCATCACGGATTCCTCAAACTTGAATATCTGAGTTGTGAACATTCGCATGACTGATTTTTCAATCACCAAACAAGTTACCTATGCACTCTGAAATATTTACTTGGACTTTGTAGCTTCTTCCTATCACCAGTTTCAAGAATCACACTTTGATCCCACAAAAACCCTCTTGGAGCGAATTCTCCCCTAGACATATGTAATTTGAATAGATTCCATCTACATGATATTCCGTGTTCCGTACATGCTACATACATGACGGCTTTGACAAACATGCATTCCTGAGTTGAGAGCATGTGGATTACTAATCTTTCAACGTCTATAAATGGAATATATTCATCTAGACACGTGTACATATTTTCACAAGCTTTCCCTAACACCAGGTTGGAATTCGTGCATTTTTCACAGAAAAATAGTTCTGGAGCGATTTCCACCTAATTGATATGTAATTTACATGAATTCCATCAACATGGCTTTCCGGGTTCCGTACATGCTACATGTATGACGGATTTGACAAACATGCATTCCTGAGTTGGGAGCATGTGGATTACTAATCTTTCATCCTCTATAAAAGGAATATATTCATCTAGACACGTGTACACATTTTCACAAGCTTTCCCTATCACCAGGTTCAAATTCCTGAATTTTTCACGGAAAAAGTGTTCTGGAACGATTTCCACCTAACAGATATGTAATTTTCATGTATTCCAACAACATGGCATTCCGGGTTCCGTATATTCTACATGTATGACAGATTTGGCAATCATGCATTTCTGACTTGTGAGCATGTGGATTACAGAACTTTCACCCTTCGAAAAAGGCGTATAAAGACTTTGAAATATTTACTCTGACTTCATAGGTTTTTCCTATCACCAGGTTCTAAAATCGGACATTTGGCACCAGAAAACACTCTTTGAGCGAATTCTCACCAATACACATGTAATTTACATTGTTAAAATAAGCATGGAATTCCGTATTACGAGCATGTTTCATGCATCACGGATTCCTCAAACATGCATTTCTGAGTTGTGAACATGCGCATGACTGATGTTTCAACCACCAAACAAGTTACCTATGCACTCTGAAATATTAATTTTTACTTCGTAGCTTCTTCCTTTCACCAGATTCAAGAATCACACATTGATCCCACAAAAACCCTCTTGGAGCGAATTCTACCCTAGAGATATGTAATTTGAATAGATTCCATCTACATGATATTCCGTGTTCCTTGCATGCTACATACATGACGACTTTGACAAACATGCATTCCTGAGTTGAGTGCATGTGGATTTCTAATCTTTCATCCTCTATAAAAGGAATATATTCATCTAGACACGTGTACACATTTTCACAAGCTTACCCTAACACCAGGTTCGAATTCGTGAATTTTTCACAGAAAAATAGATCTGGAACGATTTCCACCTTACAGATATGTAATTTACATGTATTCCAACAACATGGCATTCCGGGTTCCGTACATGCTATATGAATGATGGATTTGACAGTCATGCGTTTCTGACTTGTGAGAATGTTGATACAGATTTTTCACCCTCCGAACAAGGCGTATATAGACTTAGAAATATTTACTCTGACTTCATAGATTTTTCTATCACCAGGTTCTTAAATCGGACATCTGGCACCATAAAACACTCTTTGAGCGAATTCTCACCAATACACATGTAATTTACACTGTTTACATAACCATGGAATTCCGTATTACGAGCATGTTTCATGCATCACGGATTCCTCAAACATGAATTTCTGAGTTGTGAACATGCGCATGACTGATGTTTCACCCACCAAACAATTTACCTATGCACTCTGAAATATTTACTTTGACTTTGTAGATTCTTCCTATCACCAGTTTCAAGAATCACACTTTGATCCCACAAAAACCCTCTTGGAGCGAATACTTCCCTAGACATATGTAATTTGAATAGATTACATCTACATTATATTCCGTGTTCCTTACATGCTATATACATGACGGCTTTGACAAACATGCATTCCTGAGTTGAGAGCATGTGGATTACTTATCTTTCCTACTCTATAAAAGTACTATTTTCATCTAGGCAAGTGTACACATTTTCACAAGCTTTCCCTTACACCAGGTTCGAATTCGTGCATTTTTCACAGAAAAATATTTCTGGAGCGTTTTCCACGTAACAGATATGTAATTTACATGTATTCCAACAACATGGCATTCCGGGTTCCGTACATGATACATGTATGACGGATTTGGCAATCATGCGTTTTTGACTTGTGAGCATGTGGATTACAGACCTTTCACCCTCCGAACAAGGCGTATAAAGACTTAGAAATATTTACTCTGACTTCATAGGTTTTTCCTATCACCAGGTTCTAAAATCGGACATTTGGCACCAGAAAACACTCTTTGAGCGAATTCTCACAAATACACATGTAATTTACATTGTTTACATTACCATGGAATTCCGTATTACGAGCATGTTTCATGCACCACGGATTCCTCAAACATGCATTTCTGAGTTGTGAACATGCGCATGACTGATGTTTCAACCACCAAAGAAGTTACCTATGCACTCTGAAATATTTACTTTGACTTTGTAGATTCTTCCTATCACCAGTTTCAAGAATCGCACTTTGATCCCACAAAAACCCTCTTGGAGCGAATTCTTCCCTAGACATATTTAATTTGAATAGGTTCCATCTACGTGATATTCCGTGTTCTGTACATGCTACATACATGACGGATTCGACAAATATACATTCCTGAATTGAGGGCATCTGGATTAATAATCTTTCCTCCTCTATAAAAGTACTATTTTCATCTAGACACGTGTACACATTTTCACAAGCTTTCCCTAAAACCAGGTTCTAATTCGTGCATTTTTCACAGAAAAATATTTCTGGAGCGATTTCCACCTAATAGGTATGTAATTTACATGAATTCCATCAACATGGCATTCCGGGTTCCGTACATGCTACATGCATGACGGTTTGGGCAATCATGCTGTTCTGATTTGTGAGCATGTGAATTACTGAATTTTCATCCACCAAACAATGCGTATATACACTTAGAATTAATTACTCTGACTTCATAGATTTTTCTATCACCAGGTTCTAAATCAGACATCTGGCACCAGAAAACACTCTTTGAGCGAATTCTCACAAATACACATGTAATTTACATTGTTTACATAACCATGGAATTCCGTATTACGAGCATGATTCATGCATCACTGATTCCTCAAATATGCATTTCTGAGTTGTGAACATGCGCATGACTGATGTTTCAACCACCAAACAAGTTACCTATGCACTCTGAAATATTTACTTTGACTTTGTAGCTTCTTCCTATCACCAGATTCAAGAATCACACTTTGATCCCAGAAAAACACTCTTGGAGCGAATTCTACCCAAGACATATGTAAATTGCATAGATTCCATCTACATGATATTCCGTGTTCCGTACATGCTACATACATGACGGCTTTGACAAACATGCATTCCAGGGTTGAGAGCATGTTTATGACTAATCTTTCATCCTCTATAAAAGGAATATTTTCATCTAGACACGTGTACACATTTTCACAAGCTTTCCCTAACACGAGGTTCGAATTCGTGCATTTTTCACAGAAAAATAGTTCTGGAGCGATTCCACCTAATAGGTATGTAATTTACATGAATTCCATCAACATGGCTTTTCGGGTTCCGTACATGAAACATGTATGACGGATTTGACAAACATGCATTCCTGAGTTGAGAGCATGTGGATTACTAATCTTTCATCCTCTATAAAAGGAATATATTCATCTAGACACGTGTACACATTTTCACAAGCTTTCCCTATCACCAGGTTCAAATTCCTGAATTTTTCACGGAGAAATAGTTCTGGAGCGATTTCCACCTAACAGATATGTAATTTACTTGTATTCCAACAACATGGAATTCCAGGTTCCGTACATGCTACATGTATGTCGGATTTGGCTATCATGCGTTTCTGACTTGTGAGCATGTGGATTACAGACCTTTCACCCTCCGAACAAGGCGTATAAAGACTTAGAAATATTTACTCTGACTTCATAGGTTTTTCCTATTACCAGGTTCTAAAATCGGACATTTGGCACCAGAAAACACTCTTTGAGCGAATTCTCACCAATAGACATGTAATTTACATTGTTTACATAACCATGGAATTCCGTATTACGAGCATGATTCATGCATCACGGATTCCTCAAACATGCATTTCTGAGTTGTGAACATGCGCATGACTGATGTTTCAACCACCAAACAAGTTACCTATGCACTCTGAAATATTTACTTTGACTTTGTAGCTTCTTCCTATCACCAGTTTCAAGAATCACACTTTGATCTCACAAAAACCCTCTTGGAGCGAATTCTTCCCTAGACATATGTAATTTGAATAGATTCCATCTACATGATATTCCGTGTTCCGTACATGCTACATACATGACGGCTTTGACAAACATGCATTCCTGAGTTGACAGCATGTGGATTACTAATCTTTCACCCTCTATAAAAGGAATATTTTCATCTAGACACGTGTACACATTTTCACAAGCTTTCCCTAAAACCAGGTTCGAATTCGTGCATTTTTCACAGAAAAATATTTCTGGAGCGATTTCCACCTAATAGGTATGTAATTTACATGAATTCCATTAACATGGATTTCCGGGTTCCGTACATGCTACATGTATGACGGATTTGACAAACATGAATTCCTGAGGTGAGAGCATGTGGATTACTAATCTTTCATCCTCTATAAAAGGAATATTTTCATCTAGACACGTCTACATATTTCCACAAGCTTTCCCTAACACCAGGTTCGAATTGGTGCATTTTTCACAAAAAAATATTTCTGGGGCGATTTCCACCTAATAGGTATGTAATTTACATGAATTCCATCAACATGGCATTCCGGGTTCCGTACATGCTACATGCATGACGGATTCGGCAATCATGCAGTTCTGACTTGTGAGCATGTGGATTACTGACCTTTCCTCCATCAAACAATGCGTATATACACTTATAATTATTTACTCTGACTTCATAGATTTTTCTATCACCAGGTTCTAAAATCAGATATCTGGCACCAGAAAACACTCTTGGAGCGAATTCTCACAAATACACATGTAATTTACATTGTTTACATAACCATGGCATTCCGTATTACGAACATGTTTCATGCATCACGGATTCCTCAAACTTGAATTTCTGAGTTGTGAACATGCGCATGACTGATATTTCAACCACCAAACAAGTTACCTATGCACTATGAAATATTTATTTTGACTTCGTAGCTTCTTCCTATCACCAGTTTCAAGAATCACACTGTGATCCCAGAAAAACCCTCTTGGAGCGAATTCTACCCTAGAGATATGTAATTAGAGAAGATTCCATCTACATGATATTACGTGTTCCTTACATACTACATACGTGACGGCTTTGACAAACATGCATTCCTGAGTTGAGAGCATGTGGATTAATAATCTTTCATCCTCTATAAAAGGAATATTTTCATCTAGACACGTGTACACATTTTCACAAGCTTTCCCTAACACCAGGTTCGAATTCGTGAATTTTTCACAGAAAATATTTCTGGAGCGTTTTCCAACTAACAGATATGTAATTTACATGTATTCCAACAACATGGCATTCCGGGTTCCGTACATGCTACATGTATGACGGATTTGGCAATCATGCGTTTCTGACTTGTGAGCATGTGGATTACAGACCTTTCACACTCTTTACAAGGCGTATATATACTTAGAATTATTTCCTCTGACTTCATAGTTTTTTCCTATCACCAGGTTCTAAAATCGGACATTTGGCACCAGAAAACACTCTTTGAGCGAATTCTCACCAATACACATGTAATTTACATTGTTTACATAACCATGGCATTCCGTATTACGAGCATGTTTCATGCATCTCGGCTTCCTGAAACATGCATTTCTGAGTTGTGAACATGCGCATGACTGATGTTTCAACCAACAAACAAGTTACCTATGCACTCTGAAATATTTACTTTGACTTTGTAGCTTCTTCCTATCACCAGTTTCAACAATCACACTTTGATCCCACAAAAACACTCTTGGAGCGAATTCTTCCCTAGACATATGTAATTTGCATAGATTCCATCTACATGATATTCCGTGTTCCATACTTGCTACATACATGATGGATTCGACAAATATACATTCCTGAGTTGAGGGCATCTGGATTACTAATCTTTCCTCCTCTATAATAGTACTATTTTCATCTAGACACGTGTACTCATTTTCACAAGCTTTCCCTAACACCAGGTTCGAATTCGTGCATTTTTCAGAAAAAAATATTTCTGGAGCGATTCCCAACTAATAGGTATGTAATTTACATGAATTCCATCAACATGGCATTCCGCCTTCCGTACATGCTACATGCATGACGGATTCGGCAATCATGCAGTTCTGACTTGTGAGCATGTGGATTACTGACCTTTCCTCCACCAAACTATCCGTATATACACTTAGAATTATTTACTCTTACTTCATAGATTTTTCTATCACCAGGTTCTAAAATCGGACATCTGGCACCAGAAAACACTCTTTGAGCGAATTCTCACCAATACACATGTAATTTACATTGTTTACATAACCATGGCATTCCGTATTACGAACATGTTTCATGCATTACGGATTCCTCAAACTTGAATTTCTGATTTGTGAACATGCGCATGACTGATATTTCAACCACCAAACAAGTTACTTTTGCACTATGAAATATTTATTTTTACTTCGTTGCTTCTTCCTATCACCAGTTTCAAGAATCACACTTTGATCCCAGAAAAAAACTCTTGGAGCGAATTCTACCCTAGAGATATGCAATTTGAGTAGATTCCATCTACATGATATTCCGTGTTCCTTACATACTACATACGTGACGGCTTTGACAAACATGCATTCCTGAGTTGAGAGCATGTGGATTACTAATCTTTCATCCTCTATAAAAGGAATATTTTCATCTAGACACGTGTACACATTTTCACAAGCTTTCCCTAACACCAGGTTCGAATTCGTGAATTTTTCACAGAAAATATTTCTGGAGCGTTTTACACCTAACAGATATGTAATTTACATATATTCCAACAACATGGCATTCCGGGTTCCGTACATGCTACATGTATGACGGATTTGGCAATCATGCGTTTCTGACTTGTGAGCATGTGGATTACAGACCTTTCACACACTGAACAAGGCGTATATATACTTAGAATTATTTCCTCTGACTTCATAGTTTTTTCCTATCACCAGGTTCTAAAATCGGACATTTGGCACCAGAAAACACTCTTTGAGCGAATTCTCACAAATACACATGTAATTTACATTGTTTACATAACCATGGCATTCCGTATTACGAGCATGTTTCATGCATCTCGGATTCCTCAAACATGCATTTCTGAATTGTGAACATGCGCATGACTGATGTTTCAACCACCAAAAAAGTTACCTATGCACTCTGAAATATTTATTTTGACTTCGTAGCTTCTTCCTATCACCAGTTTCAAGAATCACACTTTGATCCCAGAAAAACCCTCTTGGAGCGAATTCTTCCCTAGACATATGTAATTTGAATAGATCCAATCTACATGATATTCCGTGTTTCTTACATGCTACATACATGACGTCTTTGACAAACATGCATTCCTGAGTTGAGAGCATGTGGATTACTAATCTTTCATCCTCTATAAAAGGAATATTTTCATCTAGACACGTGTACACATTTTCACAAGCTTTCCCTAACACCAGGTTCGAATTCGTACATTTTTCACAAAAAAATATTTCTGGAGCATTTTCCACCTAACAGATATGTAATTTACATGTATTCCAACAACATGACATTCCGGGTTCCGTACATGCTACATGTATGACGGATTTGACAAACATGCATTCCTGAGTTGAGAGCATGTGTATAACTAATCTTTCATCCTCTATAAAAGGAATTTTTTCATCTAGACACGTGTACAAATTTTCAAAAGGTTTCCCTAACACCAGGTTCAAATTCGTGAGTATTTCACAGAAAAATAGTTCTGGAACGATTTCCACCTAACAGATATGTAATTTACATGTATTCCAACAACATGGCATTCCGGGTTCCGTACATGCTACATGTATGACGGATTTGACAATCATGAGTTTCTGACTTGTGAGCATGTGGATTACAGACCTTTCACCCTTCGAACAAGGCGTATAACGACTTAGAAATATTTACTCTGACTTCATAGGTTTTTCCTATCACCAACTTCTAAAATCGGACATTTGGCACCAGAAAACACTCTTTGAGCGAATTCTCACCAATACACATGTAATTTACATTGTTTACATAACCATGGAATTCCGTATTTCGAGCATGATTCATGCATCACGGATTCCTCAAACATGCATTTCTGAGTTGTGAACATGCGCATGAATGATGTTTCAACCACCAAACATGTTACCTATGCACTCTGAAATATTTACTTTGACTTTGTAGCTTCTTCCTATCACCAGTTTCAAGAATCACATTTTGATCCCACAAAAACCCTCTTGGAGCGAATTCTTCCCTAGACATATGTAATTTGCATAGATTCCATCTACATGATATTCCGTGTTCCGTACATGCTACATACATGACAGCTTTGACAAACATGCATTCCTGAGTTGAGAGCATTTGGATTACTAATCTTTCATTCTCTATAAAAGGAATATTTTCATCTAGACACGTGTACACATTTTCACAAGCTTTCCCTAACACCAGGTTCAAATTCGTGCATTTTTCACAGAAAAATAGTTCTGGAGCGATTTCCACCTAATAGGTATGTAATTTATATGAATTCCATCAACATGGATTTCCGGGTTCCGTACATGCTACATGTATGACGGATTTGACAAACATGCATACCTGAGTTGAGAGCATGTGGATTACTAATCTTTCATCCTCTATAAAAGGAATATTTTCATCTAGACACGTGTACACATTTTCACAAGCTTTCCCTAACACCAGGTTCAAATTCGTGAATTTTTCACAGAAAAATAGTTCTGGAACGATTTCCACCTAACAGATATATAATTTACATGTGTACTAACAACATGGCATTCCGGGTTCCGTACATTCTAAATGTATGACGGATTTGGCAATCATGCGTTTCTGACTTGTGAGCATGTGGATTACAGAACTTTCACCCTCCGAAAAAGGCTTATAAAGACTTTGAAATATTTACTGTGACTTCATAGGTTTTTCCTATCACCAGGTTATAAAATCCGACATTTGGCACCAGAAAACACTCTTTGTGCGAATTCTGACCAATACACATGTAATTTACATTGTTTACATAACCATGGAATTCCGTATTACGAGCATGTTTCATGCATCACGGATTCCTCAAACATGCATTTCTGAGTTGTGAACATGCGCATGACTGATGTTTCAACCACGAAACAAGTTACATATGCACTCTGAAATATTTACTTTGACTTTGTAGCTTCTTCCTATCACCAGTTTCAAGAATCACACTTTGATCCCACTAATAACCTCTTGGAGCGAATTCTTCCCTGGACATATGTAATTTGAATAGATTCCATCTACATGATATTCCGTTTTCCGTACATGCTACATACATGACGGCTTTGACAAACATGCATTCCTGAGTTGAGGGCATGTGGATTACTAATCTTTCACCCTCTATAAATGGAATATTTTCATCTAGACACGTGTACACATTTTCACATGCTTTCCCTAACACCAGGTTCGAATTCGTGCATTTTTCACAGAAAAATAGTTCTGGAGCGATTTCCACCTAATAGGTATGTAATTTACATGAATTACATCAACATGGCTTTCCGGGTTCCGTACATGCTACATGTATGAGGGATTTGACAAACATGCATTCCTGAGTTGAGAGCATGTGGATTACTAATCTTTCATCCTCTATAAAAGGAATATTTTCATCTAGACACGTGTACACTTTTTCACAAGCTTTCCCTAACACCAGGTTCAAATTCGTGAATTTTTCACAAAAAAATATTTCTGGAGCGATTTCCACCTAATAGGTATGTAGTTTACATGAATTACATCAACATGGCATTCCGGGTTCCGTACATGCTACATGCATGACGGATTCGGCAATCATGCATTTCTGACTTGTGAGCATGTGGATTACTGACCTTTCATCCACCAAACAATGCGAATATACACTTAGAATTATTTACACTGACTTCATAGATTTTTCTATCACCAGGTTCTAAAATCGGACATCTGGCAACAGAAAACACTCTTTGAGCGAATTCTCAGAAATACACATGTAATTTACATTGTTTACATAACCATGGCATTCCGTATTACGAACATATTTCATGCATCACGGATTCCTCAAAATTGAATTTCTGAGTTGTGAACATGCGCATGACTGATGTTTCAAACACCAAACAAGTTACCTATGCAATATGAAATATTTATTTTGACTTCTTAGCTTCTTACTATCACCAGTTTCAAGAATCACTCTTTGATCCCACAAAAACCCTCTTGGAGCGAATTCTTCCCTAGACATATGTAATTTGAATAGATTCAATCTACATGATATTTCGTGTTCCTTACATGCTATATACATGACGGCTTTGACAAACATGCATTCCAGAGTTGAGAGCATGTGGATTACTAATCTTTCCTCCTCTATAAAAGTACTATTTTCATCTAGACACGTGTACACATTTTCACAAGCTTTCCCTAACACCAGGTTCGAATTCAATCATTTTTCACAGAAAAATAGTTCTGGAGTGTTTTCCACCTAACAGATATGTAATTTGCATGAATTTCATCAACATGGCTTTCCGGATTCCGTACATGCTACATGTATGACGGATTTGACAAACATGCATTCCTGAGTTGAGAGCATGTGGATTACTAATCTTTCATTCTCTATAAATGGAATATATTCATCTAGACACGTGTACAAATTTTCACAAGCTTTCCCTATCACCAGGTTCAAATTCCTGTATTTTTAACGGAAAAATAGTTCTGGAACGATTTCCACATAACAGATATGTAATTTACATATATTCCAACAACATGGCATTCCGGGTTCCGTACATTCTACATGTATGACGGATTTGACAATCATGCGTTTCTGACTTGTGAGCATGTGGATTACAAACCTTTCACCCTCCGAAAAAGGCGTATAAAGAGTTTGAATTATTTACTCTGACTTCATAGGTTTTTCCTATCACCAGGTTCTAAAATCGGACATTTGGCACCAGAAAACCCTCTTTGAGCGAATTCTCACCAATACACATGTAATTTACATTGTTAAAATAAGCATGGAATTCCGTATTACGAGCATGTTTCATGCATCACGGATTCCTCAAACATGCATTTCTGAGTTGTGAACATGCGCAAGACTGATGTTTCAAACACCAAACAAGTTACCTATGCACTCTGAAATATTTATTTTGACTTTGTAGCTTCTTCCTATCACCAGTTTCAAGAATCACACTTTGATCCCACAAAACCCTCTTGGAGCGAATTCTTCACTAGATATACGTAATTTGAATAGATTCCATCTACATGATATTCCGTGTTCCGTACATGCTACATACATGACGGCTTTGACAAACATGCATTCCTGAGTTGAGGGCATGTGGATTACTTATCTTTCATCCTCTATAAACGGAATATTTTCATCTAGACACGTGTACATATTTTCACAAGCTTTCCCTAACACCAGGTTCGAATTCGTGCATTTTTCACAGAAAAATTGTTCTGGAACGATTTCCACCTTACAGATTTGTAATTTACATGTATTCCTACAACATGGCATTCCGGGTTCCGTACATGCTACATTTATGATGGATTTGGCAGTCATGCGTTTCTGACTTGTGAGCATTTTGATACAGACCTTTCACCCTCCGAACAAGACGTATATAGACATAGAAATATTTACTCTGACTTCATAAGTTTTTCCTATCACCAGGTTCTAAAATCGGACATATGGCACCAGAAAACACTCTTTGAGCGAATTCTCACAAATACACATGTAATTTACATTGTTTACATAACCATGGAATTCCGTATTACGAGCATGTTTCATGCATCACGGATTCCTCAAACATGCATTTCTGAGTTGTGAACATGCGCAAGACAGATGTTTCAACCACCAAACAAGTTACCTATGCACTCTGAAATATTTACTTTGACTTTGTACTTTCTTCCTATCACCAGTTTCAAGAATCACACTTTGATCCCACAAAAACCCTCTTGGAGCGAATTCTTCCCTAGACATATATAATTTGAATAGATTCCATCTACATTATATTCCGTGTTCCGTACATGCTACATACATGACGGCTTTGACAAACATGCATTCCTGAGTTGAGAGCATGTGGATTAATAATCTTTCATCCTCTATAAATGTACTATTTTCATCTAGACTCGTGTACACATTTTCACAAGCTTTCCTTAACACCAGGTTCGAATTCGTGCATTTTTCACAGAAAAATAGTTCTGGAGCGATTTCCACCTAATAGGAATGTAATTTACATGAATTCCATCAACATGGCATTCCGGGTTCCGTACATGCTACATGTATGACGGATTAGACAAACATGCATTCCTGAGTTGACAACATGTGGATTACTAATCTTTCATCCTTTATAAAAGGAATATTTTCATCTAGACACGTGTAGAAATTTTCACAACTTTCCGTAACACCAGGTTCAAATTCGTGAATTTTTCACAGAAAAATATTTCTGGAACGATTTCCACCTAACAGATATGTAATTTACATGTATTCCAACAACATGGCATTCCAGGTTCCGTACATTCTACATGTATGACGGATTTGACAATCATGGGTTTCTGACTTGTGAGCATGTGGATTACAGACCTTTCACCCTCCGAAAAAGGCGTATAAAGACTTTGAAATATTTACTCTGACTTCATAGGTTTTTCCTATCACCAGGTTTTAAAATCCGACATTTGGCACCAGAAAACACTCTTTGAGCGAATTCTCACCAATACACATGTAATTTACATTGTTTACATAACCATGGAATTCCGTATTACGAGCCTGTTTCATGCATCACGGATTCCTCAAACATACATTTCTGAGTTGTGAACATGCGCATGACTGATGTTTCAAACACCAAACAAGTTACCTATGCACTCTGAAATATTAATTTTGACTTCGTAGCTTCTTCCTATCACCAGATTCAAGAATCACACTTTGATCCCACAAAAACCCTCTTGGAGCGAATTCTTCCCTAGACATATGTAATTTGAATAGATTCCATCTACATGATATTCCGTGTTCCTTACATGCTACATACATGACGGCTTTGACAAAAATGCATTCCTGAATTGAGTGCATGTGGATTTCTAATCTTTCATCCTCTATAAAAGGAATATTTTCATCTAGACACATGTACACATTTTCACAAGCTTACCCTAACACCAGGTTCGAATTCGAGAATTTTTCACAGAAAAATAGTTCTGGAACGATTTCCACCTTACAGATATGAAATTTACATGTATTCCAACAACATGGCATTCCGGGTTCCGTACATGCTACATGTATGATGGATTTGGCAGTCATGCGTTTCTGACTTGTGAGCATGTTGATACAGATTTTTCACCCTCCGAACAAGGCGTATATAGACTTAGAAATATTTACTCTGACTTCATAGATTTTTCTATCATCAGGTTCTAAAATCGGACATCTGGCACCAGAAAACACTCTTTGAGCGAATTCTCACCAATACACATGTAATTTACATTGTTTACATAACCATGGAATTCCGTATTACGAGCATGTTTCATGCATCACGGATTCCACAAACATGTATTTCTGAAATGTGAACGTGCGCATGACTGATGTTTCAACCAAAAAACAAGTTACCTATGCACTCTGAAATATTTACTTTGACTTTGTAGCTTCTTCCTATCACCAGTTTCAAGAATCACACTTTGATCCCACAAAAACCCTCTTGGAGCGATTTCTACCCTAGACATATGTAATTTGCATAAATCCCATCTACATGATATTCCGTGTTACGTACATGCTACATACATGACGGATTCGACAAATATACATTCCTGAGTTTAGGGCATCTGGATTACTAATCTTTCCTCCTCTATAAAAGTACTATTTTCATTTAGACACGTGTACACATTTTCACAAACTTTCCCTAACACCAGGTTCGAATTCGTGCATTTTTCACAGAAAAATAGTTCTGGAGCGTTTTCCACCTAACAGATATTTAATTTACATGTATTCCAACAACATGGCATTCCGGGGTCCGTACATGCTACATGTATGACGGATTTGGCAATCATGGGTTTCTGACTTGTGAGCATGTGGATTACAGACCATTCACCCTCCGAACAAGGTGTATATAGACTTAGAAATATTTCCTCTGACTTCATAGATTTTTCTAACACCAGGTTATAAAATTGGACATCTGGCACCAGAAAACACTCTTTGAGCGAATTCTCACAAATACACATGTAATTTACTTTGTTTACATGACCATGGCATTCCGTATTACGAACATGTTTCATGCATCACGGATTCCTCAAACTTGAATATCTGAGTTGTGAACATTCGCATGACTGATTTTTCAACCACCAAACAAGTTACCTATGCACTCTGAAATATTTATTTTGACTTTGTAGCTTCTTCCTATCACCAGTTTCAAGAATCACACTTTGATCCCACAAAAACCCTCTTGGAGCGAATTCTCCCCTAGACATATGTAATTTGAATAGATTCCATCTACATGATATTCCGTGTTCCGTACATGCTACATACATGACGGCTTTGACAAACATGCATTCCTGAGTTGAGAGCATGTGGATTACTAATCTTTCAACGTCTATAAATGGAATATATTCATCTAGACACGTGTACATATTTTCACAAGCTTTCCCTAACACCAGGTTGGAATTCGTGCATTTTTCACAGAAAAATAGTTCTACAGCGATTTCCACTTAATAGGTATGTAATTTACATGAATTCCATCAACATGGCTTTCCGGGTTCCGTACATGCTACATGTATGACGGATTTGACAAACATGCATTCCTGAGTTGGGAGCATGTGGATTACTAATCTTTCATCCTCTATAAAAGGAATATATTCATCTAGACACGTGTACACATTTTCACAAGCTTTCCCTATCACCAGGTTCAAATTCCTGAATTTTTCACGGAAAAAGAGTTCTGGAACGATTTCCACCTAACAGATATGTAATTTTGATGTATTCCAACAACATGGCATTCCGGGTTCCGTATATTCTACATGTATGACGGATTTGGCAATCATGCATTTCTGACTTGTGAGCATGTGGATTACAGAACTTTCACCCTCCGAAAAAGGCATATAAAGACTTTGAAATATTTACTCTGACTTCATAGGTTTTTCCTATCACCAGGTTCTAAAATCGGACATTTGGCACCAGAAAACACTCTTTGAGCGAATTCTCACAAATACACATGTAATTTACATTGTTTACATAACCATGGAATTCCGTATTACGAGCATGTTTCATGCATCACGGATTCCTCAAACATGAATTTCTGAGTTGTGAACATGCGCATGACTGATGTTTCACCCACCAAACAATTTACCTATGCACTCTGAAATATTTACTTTGACTTTGTAGATTCTTCCTATCACCAGTTTCAAGAATCACACTTTGATCCCACAAAAACCCTCTTGGAGCGAATACTTCCCTAGACATATGTAATTTGAATACATTCCATCTACATTATATTCCGTGTTCCTTACATGCTATATACATGACGGCTTTGACAAACATGCATTCCAGAGTTGAGAGCATGTGGATTATTTATCTTTCCTCCTCTATAAAAGTACTATTTTCATCTAGGCAAGTGTACACATTTTCACAAGCTTTCCCTTACACCAGGTTCGAATTCGTGCATTTTTCACAGAAAAATATTTCTGGAGCGTTTTCCACCTAACAGATATGTAATTTACATGTATTCCAACAACATGGCATTCCGGGTTCCGTACATGATACATGTATGACGGATTTGGCAATCATGCGTTTTTGACTTGTGAGCATGTGGATTACAGACGTTTCACCCTCCGAACAAGGCGTATAAATACTTAGAAATATTTACTCTGACTTCATAGGTTTTTCCTATCACCAGGTTCTAAAATCGGACATTTGGCACCAGAAAACACTCTTTGAGCGAATTCTCACAAATACACATGTAATTTACATTGTTTACATTACCATGGAATTCCGTATTACGAGCATGTTTCATGCACCACGGATTCCTCAAACATGCATTTCTGAGTTGTGAACATGCGCATGACTGATGTTTCAACCACCAAAGAAGTTACCTATGCACTCTGAAGTATTTACTTTGACTTTGTAGCTTCTTCCTATCACCAGTTTCAAGAATCACACTTTGATCCCACAAAAACCCTCTTGGAGCGAATTCTACCCTAGACATATGTAAATTGCATAGATTCCATCTACATGATATTCCGTGTTCCGTACATGCTACATACATGACGGCTTTGACAAACATGCATTCCTGGGTTGAGAGCATGTTTATGACTAATCTTTCATCCTCTATAAAAGGAATATTTTCATCTAGACACGTGTACACATTTTCACAAGCTTTCCCTAACACGAGGTTCGTATTCGTGCATTTTTCACAGAAAAATAGTTCTGGAGCGATTCCACCTAATAGGTATGTAATTTACATGAATTCCATCAACATGGCTTTCCGGGTTCCGTACATGCTACATGTATGACGGATTTGACAAACATGCATTCCTGAGTTGAGAGCATGTGGATTACTAATCTTTCATCCTCTATAAAAGGAATATATTCATCTAGACACGTGTACACATTTTCACAAGCTTTCCCTATCACCAGGTTCAAATTCCTGAATTTTTCACGGAGAAATAGTTCTGGAGCGATTTCCACCTAACAGATATGTAATTTACTTGTATTCCAACAACATGGAATTCCGGGTTCCGTACATGCTACATGTATGACGGATTTGGCTATCATGCGTTTCTGACTTGTGAGCATGTGGATTACAGACCTTTCACCCTCCGAACAAGGCGTATAAAGACTTAGAAATATTTACTCTGACTTCATAGGTTTTTCCTATTACCAGGTTCTAAAATCGGACATTTGGCACCAGAAAACACTCTTTGAGCGAATTCTCACCAATACACATGTAATTTACATTGTTTACATAACCATGGAATTCCGTATTACGAGCATGATTCATGCATCACGGATTCCTCAAACATGCATTTCTGAGTTGTGAACATGGGCATAACTGATGTTTCAACCACCAAACAAGTTACCTATGCACTCTGAAATATTTACTTTGACTTTGTAGCTTCTTCCTATCACCAGTTTCAAGAATCACACTTTGATCCCAGAAAAACCCTCTTGGAGCGAATTCTACCCTAGACATATGTAAATTGCATAGATTCCATCTACATGATATTCCGTGTTCCGTACATGCTACATACATGACGGCTTTGACAAACATGCATTCCTGGGTTGAGAGCATGTTTATGACTAATCTTTCATCCTCTTTAAAAGGAATATTTTCATCTAGACACGTGTACACATTTTCACAAGCTTTCCCTAACACGAGGTTCGAATTCGTGCATTTTTCACAGAAAAATAGTTCTGGAGCGATTCCACCTAATAGGTATGTAATTTACATGAATTCCATCAACATGGCTTTCCGGGTTCCGTACATGCTACATGTATGACGGATTTGACAAACATGCATTCCTGAGTTGAGAGCATGTGGATTACTAATCTTTCATCCTCTATAAAAGGAATATATTCATCTAGACACGTGTACACATTTTCACAAGCTTTCCCTATCACCAGGTTCAAATTCCTGAATTTTTCACGGAGAAATAGTTCTGGAGCGATTTCCACCTAACAGATATGTAATTTACTTGTATTCCAACAACATGGAATTCCGGGTTCCGTACATGCTACATGTATGACGGATTTGGCTATCATGCGTTTCTGACTTGTGAGCATGTGGATTACAGACCTTTCACCCTCCGAACAAGGCGTATAAAGACTTAGAAATATTTACTCTGACTTCATAGATTTTTCCTATTACCAGGTTCTAAAATCGGACATTTGGCACCAGAAAACACTCTTTGAGCGAATTCTCACCAATACACATGTAATTTACATTGTTTACATAACCATGGAATTCCGTATTACGAGCATGATTCATGCATCACGGATTCCTCAAACATGCATTTCTGAGTTGTGAACATGGGCATAACTGATGTTTCAACCACCAAACAAGTTACCTATGCACTCTGAAATATTTACTTTGACTTTGTAGCTTCTTCCTATCACCAGTTTCAAGAATCACACTTTGATCTCACAAAAACCATCTTGGAGCGAATTCTTCCCTAGACATATGTAATTTGAATAGATTCCATCTACATGATATTCCGTGTTCCGTACATGCTACATACATGACGGCTTTGACAAACATGCATTCCTGAGTTGACAGCATGTGGATTACTAATCTTTCACCCTCTATAAAAGGAATAGTTTCATGTAGACACGTGTACACATTTTCACAAGCTTTCCCTAACACCAGGTTCGAATTCGTGCATTTTTCACAGAAAAATATTTCTGGAGCGATTTCCACCTAATAGGTATGTAATTTACATGAATTCCATTAACTTGGATTTCCGGGTTCCGTACATGCTACATGTATGACGGATTTGACAAACATGCATTCCTGAGGTGAGAGCATGTGGATTACTAATCTTTCATCCTCTATAAAAGGAATATTTTCATCTAGACACGTGTACACATTTCCACAAGCTTTCCCTAACACAAGGTTCGAATTGGTGCATTTTTCACAAAAAAATATTTCTGGGGCGATTTCCACCTAATAGGTATGTAATTTACATGAATTCCATCAACATGGCATTCCGGGTTCCGTACATGCTACATGTATGACGGATTTGGCAATCATGCGTTTCTGACTTGTGAGCATGTGGATTACAGACCTTTCACACTCTTTACAAGGCGTATATATACTTAGAATTATTTCCTCTGACTTCATAGTTTTTTCCTATCACCAGGTTCTAAAATCGGACATTTGGCACCAGAAAACACTCTTTGAGCGAATTCTCACCAATACACATGTAATTTACATTGTTTACATAACCATGGCATTCCGTATTACGAGCATGTTTCATGCATCTCGGATTCCTCAAACATGCATTTCTGAGTTGTGAACATGCGCATGACTGATGTTTCAACCACCAAACAAGTTACCTATGCACTCTGAAATATTTACTTTGACTTTGTAGCTTCTTCCTATCACCAGTTTCAACAATCACACTTTGATCCCACAAAAACACTCTTGGAGCGAATTCTTCCCTAGACATATGTAATTTGCATAGATTCCATCTACATGATATTCCGTGTTCCATACTTGCTACATACATGATGGATTCGACAAATATACATTCCTGAGTTGAGGGCATCTGGATTACTAATCTTTCCTCCTCTATAAAAGTACTATTTTCATCTAGACACGTGTACTCATTTTCACAAGCTTTCCCTAACACCAGGTTCGAATTCGTGCATTTTTCAGAAAAAAATATTTCTGGAGCGATTCCCAACTAATAGGTATGTAATTTACATGAATTCCATCAACATGGCATTCTGCCTTCCGTACATGCTACATGCATGACGGATTCGGCAATCATGCAGTTCTGACTTGTGAGCATGTGGATTACTGACCTTTCCTCCACCAAACTATCCGTATATACATTTAGAATTATTTACTCTTACTTCATAGATTTTTCTATCACCAGGTTCTAAAATCGGACATCTGGCACCAGAAAACACTCTTTGAGCGAATTCTCACCAATACACATGTAATTTACATTGTTTACATAACCATGGCATTCCGTATTACGAACATGTTTCATGCATCACGGATTCCTCAAACTTGAATTTCTGAGTTGTGATCATGCGCATGACTGATATTTCAACCACCAAACAAGTTACTTTTGCACTATGAAATATTTATTTTGACTTCGTTGCTTCTTCCTATCACCAGTTTCAAGAATCACACTTTGATCCCAGAAAAAAACTCTTGGAGCGAATTCTACCCTAGAGATATGCAATTTGAGTAGATTCCATCTACATGATATTCCGTGTTCCTTACATACTACATACGTGACGGCTTTGACAAACATGCATTCCTGAGTTGAGAGCATGTGGATTACTAATCTTTCATCCTCTATAAAAGGAATATTTTCATCTAGACACGTGTACACATTTTCACAATCTTTCCCTAACACCAGGTTCGAATTCGTGAATTTTTCACAGAAAATATTTCTGGAGCGTTTTCCACCTAACAGATATGTAATTTACATATATTCCAACAACATGGCATTCCGGGTTCCGTACATGCTACATGTATGACGGATTTGGCAATCATGCGTTTCTGACTTGTGAGCATCTGGATTACAGACCTTTCACACTCTTTACAAGGCGTATATATACTTAGAATTATTTCCTCTGACTTCATAGTTTTTTCCTATCACCAGGTTCTAAAATCGGACATTTGGCACCAGAAAACACTCTTTGAGCGAATTCTCACAAATACACATGTAATTTACATTGTTTACATAACCATGGCATTCCGTATTACGAGCATGTTTCATGCATCTCGGATTCCTCAAACATGCATTTCTGAATTGTGAACATGCGCATGACTGATGTTTCAACCACCAAAAAAGTTACCTATGCACTCTGAAATATTTATTTTGACTTCGTAGCTTCTTCCTATCACCAGTTTCAAGAATCACACTTTGATCCCAGAAAAACCCTCTTGGAGCGAATTCTTCCCTAGACATATGTAATTTGAATAGATCCCATCTACATGATATTCCGTGTTTCTTACATGCTACATACATGACGTCTTTGACAAACATGCATTCCTGAGTTGAGAGCATGTGGATTACTAATCTTTCATCCTCTATAAAAGGAATATTTTCATCTAGACACGTGTACACATTTTCAAAAGCTTTCCCTAACACCAGGTTCGAATTCGTGCATTTTTCACAAAAAAATATTTCTGGAGCATTTTCCACCTAACAGATATGTAATTTACATGTATTCCAACAACATGGCATTCCGGGTTCCGTACATGCTACATGTATGACGGATTTGACAAACATGCATTCCTGAGTTGAGAGCATGTGTATTACTAATCTTTCATCCTCTATAAAAGGAATATTTTCATCTAGACACGTGTACAAATTTTCAAAAGCTTTCCCTAACACCAGGTTCAAATTCGTGAGTTATTCACAGAAAAATAGTTCTGGAACGATTTCCACCTAACAGATATGTAATTTACATGTATTCCAACAACATGGCATTCCGGGTTCCGCACATGCTACATGTATGACGGATTTGGCAATCATGAGTTTCTGACTTGTGAGCATGTGGATTACAGACCTTTCACCCTTCGAACAAGGCGTATAACGACTTAGAAATATTTACTCTGACTTCATAGGTTTTTCCTATCACCAACTTCTAAAATCGGACATTTGGCACCAGAAAACACTCTTTGAGCGAATTCTCACCAATACACATGTAATTTACATTGTTTACATAACCACGGAATTCCGTATTTCGAGCATGATTCATGCATCACGGATTCCTCAAACATGCATTTCTGAGTTGTGAACATGCGCATGAATGATGTTTCAACCACCAAACAAGTTACCTATGCACTCTGAAATATTTAATTTGACTTTGTAGCTTCTTCCTATCACCAGTTTCAAGAATCACACTTTGATCCCACAAAAACCCTCTTGGAGCGAATTCTTCCCTAGACATATGTTATTTGAATAGATTCCATCTACATGATATTCCGTGTTCCGTACATGCTACATACATGACGGATTCGACAAATATACATTCCTGAGTTGAGGTCATCTGGATTACTAATTTTTCCACCTCTATAAATGTACTAATTTCATCTAGACACGTGTACACATTTTCACAAGCTTTCCCTAAAACCAGGTTCGAATTCGTGCATTTTTCACAAAAAAATAGTTCTGGAGCGATTTCCACCTAATAGGTATCTAATTTACATGAATTCCATCAACATGGCATTCCGGGTTCCGTACATGCTACATGCATGGCAGATTCGGCAATCATGCAGTTCTGACTTGTGAGCATGTGGATTACTGACCTTTCATCCACCAAACATTGCGTATATACACTTAGAATTATTTACTCTGACTTCATAGATTTTTCTATCACCAGGATCTAAAATCGGACATCTGGCACCAGAAAACACTCTTTGAGCAAATTCTCACAAATACACATGTAATTTACATTGTTTACATAACCATGGCATTCCGTATTACGAACATGTTTCATGCATCATGGATTCCTCAAACTTGAATTTCTGAGTTGTGAACATTCGCTTGACTGATGTTTCAACCACCAAACAAGTTACCTATGCACTATGAAATATTTATTTTGACTTCGTAGCTTCTTCCTATCACCAGTTTCAAGAATCACACTTTGATCCCACAAAAACCCTCTTGGAGCGAATTCTTCCCTAGACATATGTAATTTGCATAGATTCCATCTACATGATATTCCGTGTTCCGTACATGCTACATACATGACAGCTTTGACAAACATGCATTCCTGAGTTGAGAGCATTTGGATTACTAATCTTTCATTCTCTATAAAAGGAATATTTTCATCTAGACACGTGTACACATTTTCACAAGCTTTCCCTAACACCAGGTTCAAATTCGTGCATTTTTCACAGAAAAATAGTTCTGGAGCGATTTCCACCTAATAGGTATGTAATTTATATGAATTCCTTCAACATGGATTTCCGGGTTCCGTACATGCTACATGTATGACGGATTTGACAAACATGCATTCCTGAGTTGAGAGCATGTGGATTACTAATCTTTCATCCTCTATAAAAGGAATATTTTCATCTAGACACGTGTACACATTTTCACAAGCTTTCCCTAACACCAGGTTCAAATTCGTGAATTTTTCACAGAAAAATAGTTCTGGAACGATTTCCACCTAACAGATATATAATTTACATGTGTACCAACAACATGGCATTACGGGTTCCGTACATTCTACATGTATGACGGATTTGGCAATCATGCGTTTCTGACTTGTGAGCATGTGGATTACAGACCTTTCACCGTTCGAACAAGGCGTATAAAGACATAGAAATATTTACTCTGACTTCATAGGTTTTTCCTATAACGAGTTTCTAAAATCGGACATTTGGCACCAGAAAACACTCTTTGAACGAATTCTCACCAATACACATGTAATTTACATTGTTTACATAACCATGGATTTCCGTATTACGAACATGTTTCATGCATCACGGATTCCTCAAACTTGAATTTCTGAGTTGTGAACATGCGCATGACTGATGTTTCAAACGCCAAACAAGTTACCTATGCACTATGAAATATTTATTTTGACTTCGTAGCTTCTTCCTATCACCAGTTTCAAGAATCACACTTTGATCCCAGAAAAACCCTCTTGGAGCGAATTCTTCCCTAGACATATGTTATTTGAATAGATTCCATCTACATGATATTCCGTGTTCCGTACATGCTACATACATGACGGATGCGACAAATATACATTCCTGAGTTGAGGTCATCTGGATTACTATTCTTTCATCCTCTATAAAAGTACTATTTTCATCTAGACACGTGTACACATTTTCACAAGCTTTCCCTAAAACCAGGTTCGAATTCGTGCATTTTTCACAAAATAATATTTCTGGAGCGATTTCCACCTAATAGGTATGTAATTTACATGAATTCCATCAACATGACATTCCGGGTTCCGTACATGCTACATGCATGACGGATTTGGCAATCATGCAATTCTGACTTGTGAGCATGTGGATTACTAACCTTTCATCCACCAAACAATGCGTATATACTCTTAGAATTATTTACTCTGACTTCATAGTTTTTTCTATCACCAGGTTCTAAAATCAGATATCTGGCACCAGGAAACACTCTTGGAGCGAATTCTCACAAATACACATGTAATTTACATTGTTTACATAACCATGGCATTCCGTATTACGAGCATGTTTCATGCATCACGGATTCCTCAAACTTGAATTTCTGAGTTGTGAACATGCGCATGACTGATGTTTCAACCACCAAACATGTTACTTATGCACTATGAAATATTTATTTTGACTTCGTAGCTTCTTCCTATCACCAGTTTCAAGAATCACACTTTTATCCCAGAAAAAACCTCTTGGAGCGAATTCTACCCTAGAGATATGTAATTTGAGTAGATTCAATCTACATGATATTCCGTGTTCCTTACATGCTACATACGTGACGGCTTTGACAAACATGCATTCCTGAGTTGAGAGCATGTGGATTACTAATATTTCATCCTCTATAAAAGGAATATTTTCATCTAGACACGTGTACATATTTTCACATGCTTTCCCTAACACCAGGTTCGAATTCGTGAATTTTTCACAGAAAAATTTTTCTGGAGCGTTTTCCACCTAACAGATATGTAATTTACATGTATTCCAACAACATGGCATTCCGGGTTCCGTACATGATACATGTATGACGGATTTGGCAATCATGCGTTTCTGACTTGTGAGCATGTGGATTACAGTCCTTTCACACTCTGAACAAGGCGTATATATACTTAGAAATATTTCCTCTGACTTCATAGGTTTTTCCTATCACCAGGTTCTAAAATCGGACATTTGGCACCAGAAAACACTCTTTGAGCGAATTCTCACCAATACACATGTAATTTACATTGTTTACATAACCATGGCATTCCGTATTACGAGCATGTTTCATGCATCTCGGATTACTCAAACATGAATTTCTGAGTTTGAACATGCGCATGACTGATGTTTCAACCACCAAACATGTTACCTATGCTCTCTGAAATATTTACTTTGACTTTGTATCTTCTTCCTATCACCAGTTTCAAGAATCACACTTTGATCCCACAAAAAGCCTCTTGGAGCGAATTCTTGCCTAGACATTTGGAATTTGAATAGATTCCATCTACATGATATTCCGTGTTCTGTACATGCTACATACATGACGGATTCGACAAATATACATTCCTGAGTTGAGGTCATCTGGATTACTAATTTTTCCACCTCTATAAATGTACTAATTTCATCTAGACACGTGTACACATTTTCACAAGCTTTCCCTAAAACCAGGTTCGAATTCGTGCATTTTTCACAAAAAAATAGTTCTGGAGCGATTTCCACCTAATAGGTATCTAATTTACATGAATTCCATCAACATGGCATTCCGGGTTCCGTACATGCTACATGCATGGCAGATTCGGCAATCATGCAGTTCTGACTTGTGAGCATGTGGATTACTGACCTTTCATCCACCAAACATTGCGTATATACACTTAGAATTATTTACTCTGACTTCATAGATTTTTCTATCACCAGGATCTAAAATCGGACATCTGGCACCAGAAAACACTCTTTGAGCAAATTCTCACAAATACACATGTAATTTACATTGTTTACATAACCATGGCATTCCGTATTACGAACATGTTTCATGCATCATGGATTCCTCAAACTTGAATTTCTGAGTTGTGAACATTCGCTTGACTGATGTTTCAACCACCAAACAAGTTACCTATGCACTATGAAATATTTATTTTGACTTCGTAGCTTCTTCCTATCACCAGTTTCAAGAATCACACTTTGATCCCACAAAAACCCTCTTGGAGCGAATTCTTCCCTAGACATATGTAATTTGCATAGATTCCATCTACATGATATTCCGTGTTCCGTACATGCTACATACATGACAGCTTTGACAAACATGCATTCCTGAGTTGAGAGCATTTGGATTACTAATCTTTCATTCTCTATAAAAGGAATATTTTCATCTAGACACGTGTACACATTTTCACAAGCTTTCCCTAACACCAGGTTCAAATTCGTGCATTTTTCACAGAAAAATAGTTCTGGAGCGATTTCCACCTAATAGGTATGTAATTTATATGAATTCCTTCAACATGGATTTCCGGGTTCCGTACATGCTACATGTATGACGGATTTGACAAACATGCATTCCTGAGTTGAGAGCATGTGGATTACTAATCTTTCATCCTCTATAAAAGGAATATTTTCATCTAGACACGTGTACACATTTTCACAAGCTTTCCCTAACACCAGGTTCAAATTCGTGAATTTTTCACAGAAAAATAGTTCTGGAACGATTTCCACCTAACAGATATATAATTTACATGTGTACCAACAACATGGCATTACGGGTTCCGTACATTCTACATGTATGACGGATTTGGCAATCATGCGTTTCTGACTTGTGAGCATGTGGATTACAGACCTTTCACCGTTCGAACAAGGCGTATAAAGACATAGAAATATTTACTCTGACTTCATAGGTTTTTCCTATAACGAGTTTCTAAAATCGGACATTTGGCACCAGAAAACACTCTTTGAACGAATTCTCACCAATACACATGTAATTTACATTGTTTACATAACCATGGATTTCCGTATTACGAACATGTTTCATGCATCACGGATTCCTCAAACTTGAATTTCTGAGTTGTGAACATGCGCATGACTGATGTTTCAAACGCCAAACAAGTTACCTATGCACTATGAAATATTTATTTTGACTTCGTAGCTTCTTCCTATCACCAGTTTCAAGAATCACACTTTGATCCCAGAAAAACCCTCTTGGAGCGAATTCTTCCCTAGACATATGTTATTTGAATAGATTCCATCTACATGATATTCCGTGTTCCGTACATGCTACATACATGACGGATGCGACAAATATACATTCCTGAGTTGAGGTCATCTGGATTACTATTCTTTCATCCTCTATAAAAGTACTATTTTCATCTAGACACGTGTACACATTTTCACAAGCTTTCCCTAAAACCAGGTTCGAATTCGTGCATTTTTCACAAAATAATATTTCTGGAGCGATTTCCACCTAATAGGTATGTAATTTACATGAATTCCATCAACATGACATTCCGGGTTCCGTACATGCTACATGCATGACGGATTTGGCAATCATGCAATTCTGACTTGTGAGCATGTGGATTACTAACCTTTCATCCACCAAACAATGCGTATATACTCTTAGAATTATTTACTCTGACTTCATAGTTTTTTCTATCACCAGGTTCTAAAATCAGATATCTGGCACCAGGAAACACTCTTGGAGCGAATTCTCACAAATACACATGTAATTTACATTGTTTACATAACCATGGCATTCCGTATTACGAGCATGTTTCATGCATCACGGATTCCTCAAACTTGAATTTCTGAGTTGTGAACATGCGCATGACTGATGTTTCAACCACCAAACATGTTACTTATGCACTATGAAATATTTATTTTGACTTCGTAGCTTCTTCCTATCACCAGTTTCAAGAATCACACTTTTATCCCAGAAAAAACCTCTTGGAGCGAATTCTACCCTAGAGATATGTAATTTGAGTAGATTCAATCTACATGATATTCCGTGTTCCTTACATGCTACATACGTGACGGCTTTGACAAACATGCATTCCTGAGTTGAGAGCATGTGGATTACTAATATTTCATCCTCTATAAAAGGAATATTTTCATCTAGACACGTGTACATATTTTCACATGCTTTCCCTAACACCAGGTTCGAATTCGTGAATTTTTCACAGAAAAATTTTTCTGGAGCGTTTTCCACCTAACAGATATGTAATTTACATGTATTCCAACAACATGGCATTCCGGGTTCCGTAAATGATACATGTATGACGGATTTGGCAATCATGCGTTTCTGACTTGTGACCATGTGGATTACAGTCCTTTCACACTCTGAACAAGGCGTATATATACTTAGAAATATTTCCTCTGACTTCATAGGTTTTTCCTATCACCAGGTTCTAAAATCGGACATTTGGCACCAGAAAACACTCTTTGAGCGAATTCTCACCAATACACATGTAATTTACATTGTTTACATAACCATGGCATTCCGTATTACGAGCATGTTTCATGCATCTCGGATTACTCAAACATGAATTTCTGAGTTTGAACATGCGCATGACTGATGTTTCAACCACCAAACATGTTACCTATGCACTATGAAATATTTATTTTGACTTCGTAGCTTCTTCCTATCACCAGTTTCAAGAATCACACTTTGATCCCACAAAAACACTCTTGGAGCGAATTCTTCCCTAGACATATGTAATTTGCATAGATTCCATCTACATGATATTCCGTGTTCCATACTTGCTACATACATGATGGATTCGACAAATATACATTCCTGAGTTGAGGGCATCTGGATTACTAATCTTTCCTCCTCTATAAAAGTACTATTTTCATCTAGACACGTGTACTCATTTTCACAAGCTTTCCCTAACACCAGGTTCGAATTCGTGCATTTTTCAGAAAAAAATATTTCTGGAGCGATTCCCAACTAATAGGTATGTAATTTACATGAATTCCATCAACATGGCATTCCGGGTTCTGTACATGCTACATGCATGACGGATTCGGCAATCATGCAGTTCTGACTTGTGAGCATGTGAATTACTGACCTTTCCTCCACCAAACTATCCGTATATACACTTAGAATTATTTACTCTTACTTCATAGATTTTTCTATCACCATGTTCTAAAATCGGACATCTGGCACCAGAAAACACTCTTTGAGCGAATTCTCACCAATACACATGTAATTTACATTGTTTACATAACCATGGCATTCCGTATTACGAACATGTTTCATGCATTACGGATTCCTCAAACTTGAATTTCTGAGTTGTGAACATGCGCATGACTGATATTTCAACCACCAAACAAGTTACTTTTTCACTATGAAATATTAATTTTTACTTCGTTGCTTCTTCCTATCACCAGTTTCAAGAATCACACTTTGATCCCAGAAAAAAACTCTTGGAGCGAATTCTACCCTAGAGATATGCAATTTGAGTAGATTCCATCTACATGATATTCCGTGTTCCTTACATACTACATACGTGACGGCTTTGACAAACATGCATTCCTGAGTTGAGAGCATGTGGATTACTAATCTTTCATCCTCTATAAGAGGAATATTTTCATCTAGACACGTGTACACATTTTCACAAGCTTTCCCTAACACCAGGTTCGAATTCGTGAATTTTTCACAGAAAATATTTCTGGAGTGTTTTACACCTAACAGATATGTAATTTACATATATTCCAACAACATGGCATTCCGGGTTCCGTACATGCTACATGTATGACGGATTTGGCAATCATGCGTTTCTGACTTGTGAGCATGTGGATTACAGACCTTTCACACACTGAACAAGGCGTATATATACTTAGAATTATTTCCTCTGACTTCATAGTTTTTTCCTATCACCAGGTTCTAAAATCGGACATTTGGCACCAGAAAACACTCTTTGAGCGAATTCTCACAAATACACATGTAATTTACATTGTTTACATAACCATGGCATTCCGTATTACGAGCATGTTTCATGCATCTCGGATTCCTCAAACATGCATTTCTGAATTGTGAACATGCGCATGACTGATGTTTCAACCACCAAAAAGTTACCTATGCACTCTGAAATATTTATTTTGACTTCGTAGCTTCTTCCTATCACCAGTTTCAAGAATCACACTTTGATCCCAGAAAAACCCTCTTGGAGAGAATTCTTCCCTAGACATATGTAATTTGAATAGATCCCATCTACATGATATTCCGTGTTTCTTACATGCTACATACATGACGTCTTTGACAAACATGCATTCCTGAGTTGAGAGCATGTGGATTACTAATCTTTCATCCTCTATAAAAGGAATATTTTCATCTATACACGTGTACACATTTTCACAAGCTTTCCCTAACACCAGGTTCGAATTCGTGCATTTTTCACAAAAAAATATTTCTGGAGCATTTTCCACCTAACAGATATGTAATTTACATGTATTCCAACAACATGGCATTCCGGGTTCCGTACATGCTACATGTATGACGGATTTGACAAACATGCATTCCTGAGTTGAGAGCATGTGTATTACTAATCTTTCATCCTCTATAAAAGGAATATTTTCATCTAGACACGTGTACACATTTTCACAAGCTTTCCCTAAAACCAGGTTCGAATTCGTGCATTTTTCACAAAAAAATAGTTCTGGAGCGATTTCCACCTAATAGGTATCTAATTTACATGAATTCCATCAACATGGCATTCCGGGTTCCGTACATGCTACATGCATGGCAGATTCGGCAATCATGCAGTTCTGACTTGTGAGCATGTGGATTACTGACCTTTCATCCACCAAACATTGCGTATATACACTTAGAATTATTTACTCTGACTTCATAGATTTTTCTATCACCAGGATCTAAAATCGGACATCTGGCACCAGAAAACACTCTTTGAGCAAATTCTCACAAATACACATGTAATTTACATTGTTTACATAACCATGGCATTCCGTATTACGAACATGTTTCATGCATCATGGATTCCTCAAACTTGAATTTCTGAGTTGTGAACATTCGCTTGACTGATGTTTCAACCACCAAACAAGTTACCTATGCACTATGAAATATTTATTTTGACTTCGTAGCTTCTTCCTATCACCAGTTTCAAGAATCACACATAGATCCCAGAAAAACTCTCTTGGAGCGAATTCTTCCCTAGACATATGTAATTTGAATAGTCTCCATCTACATGATATTTCGTGTTCCGTACATGCTACATACATGACGGCTTTGACAAACATGCATTCCTGAGTTGAGAGCATGTGGATTACTAATCTTTCATCCTCTATAAAAGGAATATTTTCATCTAGACACGTGTACACATTTTCACAAGCTTTCCCTAACACCAGGTTCGAATTCGTGCATTTTTCACAGAAAAATATTTCTGGAGCATTTTCCACCTAACAGATATGTAATTTACATGTATTCCAACAACATGGCATTCCGGGTTCCGCACATGCTACATGTATGACGGATTTGGCAATCATGTGTTTCTGACTTGTGAGCATGCGGATTACAGACCTTTCACCCTCCGAACAAGGCGTATAAAGACTAAGAAATATTTACTCTGACTTCATAGGTTTTTCCTATCACCAGGTTCTAAAATCGGACATTTGGTACCAGAAAACTCTCTTTGAGCGAATTCTCACCAATACACATGTAATTTACATTGTTTACATAACAATGGAATTCCGTATTACGAGCATATTTCATGCATCAAGGATTCCTCAAACATGCATTTCTGAGTTGTGAACATGCGCATGACTGATGTTTCAACCACCAAACAAGTTACCTATGCACTCTGAAATATTTACTTTGACTTTGTAGTTTCTTCCTATCACCAGTTTCAAGAATCACACTTTGATCCCACAAAAACCCTCTTGGAGCGAATTCTTCCCTAGACATATGTGATTTGAATAGATTCCATCTACATGATATTCCGTGTTCCGTAAATGCTACATACATGACGGCTTTGACAAACATGCATTCCTGAGTTGAGAGCATGTGGATTACTAATCTTTCATCCTCTATAAAAGGAATATTTTCATCTAGACACGTGTACACATTTTCACAAGCTTTCCCTAACACCAGGTTCGAATTCGTGCATTTTTCACAGAAAAATAGTTCTGGAGCGATTTCCACCTAATAGGTATGTAATTTATATGAATTCCATCAACATGGATTTCCTGGTTCCGTATATGCTACATGTATGACGGATTTGACAAACATGCATTCCTGAGTTGAGAGCATGTGGATTACTAATCTTTCATCCTCTATAAAAGGAATATTTTCATCTAGACTCGTGTACACATTATCACAAGTTTCCTTAACACCAGGTTCAAATTCGTGAAATTTTCACAGAAAAATTGTTCTGGAACGATTTCCACCTAACAGATATATAATTTACATGTGTACCAACAACATGGAATTCCGGGTTCTGTACATTCTACATATATGACGGATTTGGCAATCATGCGTTTCTGACTTGTGAGCATGTGGATTACAGACCTTTCACCCTCCGAACAAGGCGTATAAAGACTTAGAAGTATTTACAATGGCTTCATAGGTTTTTCCTATCACCAGTTTCTAAAATCGGACATTTGGCACCAGAAAACACTCTTTGAGCGAATTCTCACCAATACACATGTAATTTACATTGTTTACATAACCAAGGAATTCCGTATTACGAGCATGTTTAATGAAACACGGATTCCTCAAACATACATTTCTGAGTTGTGAACATGCGCATGACTGATGTTTCAACCACCAAACAAGTTACCTATGCACTATGAAATATTTATTTTGACTTCGTAGCTTCTTCCTATCACCAGTTTCAAGAATCACACTTTGATCCCACAAAAACACTCTTGGAGCGAATTCTTCCCTAGACATATGTAATTTGCATAGATTCCATCTACATGATATTCCGTGTTCCATACTTGCTACATACATGATGGATTCGACAAATATACATTCCTGAGTTGAGGGCATCTGGATTACTAATCTTTCCTCCTCTATAAAAGTACTATTTTCATCTAGACACGTGTACTCATTTTCACAAGCTTTCCCTAACACCAGGCTCGAATTCGTGCATTTTTCAGAAAAAAATATTTCTGGAGCGATTCCCAACTAATAGGTATGTAATTTACATGAATTCCATCAACATGGCATTCCGGGTTCCGTACATGCTACATGCATGACGGATTCGGCAATCATGTAGTTCTGACTTGTGAGCATGTGGATTACTGACCTTTCCTCCACCAAACTATCCGTATATACACTTAGAATTATTTACTCTTACTTCATAGATTTTTCTATCACCATGTTCTAAAATCGGACATCTGGCACCAGAAAACACTCTTTGAGCGAATTCTCACCAATACACATGTAATTTACATTGTTTACATAACCATGGCATTCCGTATTACGAACATGTTTCATGCATTACGGATTCCTCAAACTTGAATTTCTGAGTTGTGAACATGCGCATGACTGATATTTCAACCACCAAACAAGTTACTTTTTCACTATGAAATATTAATTTTTACTTCGTTGCTTCTTCCTATCACCAGTTTCAAGAATCACACTTTGATCCCAGAAAAAAACTCTTGGAGCGAATTCTACCCTAGAGATATGCAATTTGAGTAGATTCCATCTACATGATATTCCGTGTTCCTTACATACTACATACGTGACGGCTTTGACAAACATGCATTCCTGAGTTGAGAGCATGTGGATTACTAATCTTTCATCCTCTATAAAAGGAATATTTTCATCTAGACACGTGTACACATTTTCACAAGCTTTCCCTAACACCAGGTTCGAATTCGTGAATTTTTCACAGAAAATATTTCTGGAGTGTTTTACACCTAACAGATATGTAATTTACATATATTCCAACAACATGGCATTCCGGGTTCCGTACATGCTACATGTATGACGGATTTGGCAATCATGCGTTTCTGACTTGTGAGCATGTGGATTACAGACCTTTCACACACTGAACAAGGCGTATATATACTTAGAATTATTTCCTCTGACTTCATAGTTTTTTCCTATCACCAGGTTCTAAAATCGGACATTTGGCACCAGAAAACACTCTTTGAGCGAATTCTCACAAATACACATGTAATTTACATTGTTTACATAACCATGGCATTCCGTATTACGAGCATGTTTCATGCATCTCGGATTCCTCAAACATGCATTTCTGAATTGTGAACATGCGCATGACTGATGTTTCAACCACCAAAAAGTTACCTATGCACTCTGAAATATTTATTTTGACTTCGTAGCTTCTTCCTATCACCAGTTTCAAGAATCACACTTTGATCCCAGAAAAACCCTCTTGGAGCGAATTCTTCCCTAGACATATGTAATTTGAATAGATCCCATCTACATGATATTCCGTGTTTCTTACATGCTACATACATGACGTCTTTGACAAACATGCATTCCTGAGTTGAGAGCATGTGGATTACTAATCTTTCATCCTCTATAAAAGGAATATTTTCATCTAGACACGTGTACACATTTTCACAAGCTTTCCCTAACACCAGGTTCGAATTCGTGCATTTTTCACAAAAAAATATTTCTGGAGCATTTTCCACCTAACAGATATGTAATTTACATGTATTCCAACAACATGGCATTCCGGGTTCCGTACATGCTACATGCATGGCAGATTCGGCAATCATGCAGTTCTGACTTGTGAGCATGTGGATTACTGACCTTTCATCCACCAAACATTGCGTATATACACTTAGAATTATTTACTCTGACTTCATAGATTTTTCTATCACCAGGATCTAAAATCGGACATCTGGCACCAGAAAACACTCTTTGAGCAAATTCTCACAAATACACATGTAATTTACATTGTTTACATAACCATGGCATTCCGTATTACGAACATGTTTCATGCATCATGGATTCCTCAAACTTGAATTTCTGAGTTGTGAACATTCGCTTGACTGATGTTTCAACCACCAAACAAGTTACCTATGCACTATGAAATATTTATTTTGACTTCGTAGCTTCTTCCTATCACCAGTTTCAAGAATCACACATAGATCCCAGAAAAACTCTCTTGGAGCGAATTCTTCCCTAGACATATGTAATTTGAATAGTCTCCATCTACATGATATTCCGTGTTCCGTACATGCTACATACATGACGGCTTTGACAAACATGCATTCCTGAGTTGAGAGCATGTGGATTACTAATTTTTCATCCTCTATAAAAGGAATATTTTCATCTAGACACGTGTACACATTTTCACAAGCTTTCCCTAACACCAGGTTCGAATTCGTGCATTTTTCACAGAAAAATATTTCTGGAGCATTTTCCACCTAACAGATATGTAATTTACATGTATTCCAACAACATGGCATTCCGGGTTCCGCACATGCTACATGTATGACGGATTTGGCAATCATGTGTTTCTGACTTGTGAGCATGCGGATTACAGACCTTTCACCCTCCGAACAAGGCGTATAAAGACTAAGAAATATTTACTCTGACTTCATAGGTTTTTCCTAACACCAGGTTCTAAAATCGGACATTTGGTACCAGAAAACTCTCTTTGAGCGAATTCTCACCAATACACATGTAATTTACATTGTTTACATAACAATGGAATTCCGTATTACGAGCATATTTCATGCATCAAGGATTCCTCAAACATGCATTTCTGAGTTGTGAACATGCGCATGACTGATGTTTCAACCACCAAACCAGTTACCTATGCACTCTGAAATATTTACTTTGACTTTGTAGTTTCTTCCTATCACCAGTTTCAAGAATCACACTTTGATCCCACAAAAACCCTCTTGGAGCGAATTCTTCCCTAGACATATGTGATTTGAATAGATTCCATCTACATGATATTCCGTGTTCCGTAAATGCTACATACATGACGGCTTTGACAAACATGCATTCCTGAGTTGAGAGCATGTGGATTACTAATCTTTCATCCTCTATAAAAGGAATATTTTCATCTAGACACGTGTACACATTTTCACAAGCTTTCCCTAACACCAGGTTCGAATTCGTGCATTTTTCACAGAAAAATAGTTCTGGAGCGATTTCCACCTAATAGGTATGTAATTTATATGAATTCCATCAACATGGATTTCCTGGTTCCGTATATGCTACATGTATGACGGATTTGACAAACATGCATTCCTGAGTTGAGAGCATGTGGATTACTAATCTTTCATCCTCTATAAAAGGAATATTTTCATCTAGACACGTGTACACATTATCACAAGCTTTCCTTAACACCAGGTTCAAATTCGTGAATTTTTCACAGAAAAATTGTTCTGGAACGATTTCCACCTAACAGATATATAATTTACATGTGTACCAACAACATGGAATTCCGGGTTCTGTACATTCTACATATATGACGGATTTGGCAATCATGCGTTTCTGACTTGTGAGCATGTGGATTACAGACCTTTCACCCTCCGAACAAGGCGTATAAAGACTTAGAAGTATTTACAATGGCTTCAAAGGTTTTTCCTATCACCAGTTTCTAAAATCGGACATTTGGCACCAGAAAACACTCTTTGAGCGAATTCTCACCAATACACATGTAATTTACATTGTTTACATAACCAAGGAATTCCGTATTACGAGCATGTTTAATGAAACACGGATTCCTCAAACATGCATTTCTGAGTTGTGAACATGCGCATGACTGATGTTTCAAACACCAAACAAGTTACCTATGCACTCTGAAATATTTACTTTGACTTTGTAGCTTCTTCCTATCACCAGTTTCAAGAATCACACTTTGATCCCACAAAAACCCTCTTGGAGCGAATTCTTGCCAAGACATATGGAATTTGAATAGATTCCATCTACATGATATTCCGTGTTCTGTACATGCTACATACATGACGGATTCGACAAATATACATTCCTGAGTTGAGGTCATCTGGATTACTATTCTTTCCTCCTCTATAAATGTACTATTTTCATCTAGACACGTGTACACATTTTCAAAGCTTTCCCTAACACCAGGTTCGAATTCGTGCATTGATCCCAAAAAAATATTTCTGGAGCTTTTTCCACCTAATAGATATGTAATTTACATGAATTCCATCAACATGGCATTCCGGGTTACGTACATGCTTCATGCATGACGGATTCGGCAATCATGCACTTCTGACTTGTGAGCATGTGGATTACTGACCTTTCATCCACCAAACAATGCGTATATACACTTAGAATTATTTACTCTGACTTCATAGATTTTTCTATCACCAGGTTCTAAAATCAGATATCTGGCACCAGAAAACACTCTTTGAATGAATTCTCACAAATACACATGTAGTTTACCTTGTTTACATTACCATAGCATTCCTTAATACGAACATGTTTCATGCAGCACGGATTTCTCACACTTGATTTCTCAGTTGTGAACATGCGCATGACTGATGTTTCAACCACCAAACAAGTTACCTATGCACTCTGAAATATTTACTTTGACTTTGTAGCTTCTTCCTATCACCAGTTTCAAGAATAACACTTTGATCCCAGAAAAACCCTCTTGGTGCGAATTCTTCCCTAGACATATGTAATTTGCATAGATTCCATCTACATGATATTCCGTGTTCCGTACATGCTACATACATGACGGCTTTGATAAACATGCATTCTTGAGTTGAAAGCATGTGGATTACTAATCTTTCATCCTCTATAAATGGAATACTTTCATCTAGACTCGTGTACACATTTTCACAAGCTTTCCCTAACACCAGGTTCGGATTCGGGCATTTTTCACAGAAAAATAGTTCTGGAGCGATTTCCACCTAATAGGTATGTAATTTACATGAATTCCATCAACATGGCATTCCGGGTTCCGTACATGCTACATGCATGACGGATTCGGCAATCATGCAGTTCTGACTTGTGAGCATGTGGATTACTGACCTTTCATCCACCAAACAATGCGTATATACACTTTGAATTATTTACTCTGACTTCATAGATTTTTCTATCACCGGGTTATAAAATCGGACATCTGGCACCAGAAAACACTCTTTGAGCGAATTCTCACCAATACACATGTAATTTACATTGTTTACATAACCATGGAATTCCGTATTACGAGCATGTTTCATGCATCACGGATTCCTCAAACTTGAATTTCTGAGTTATGATCATGCGCATGACTGATGTTTCAAACACCAAATAAGTTACATATGCACTCTGAAATATTTACTTTGACTTTGTAGCTTCTTCCTATCACCAGTTTCAATAATCACACTTTGATCCCAGAAAAACCCTCTTGGAGCGAATTCTTCCCTAGACATATGTAATTTGCATAGATTCCATCTACATGATATTCCGTGTTCCGTACATGCTACATATATGACGGCTTTGACAAACATGCATTCCTTGGTTGAGAGCATGTGGATGACTAATCTTTCATCATTTATAAAAGGAATATTTTCATCTAGACACGTGTACACATTTTCACAAGCTTTCCCTAACACCAGGTTCGAATTCGTGCATTTTTCACAGAAAAATATTTCTGGAGCGATTTCCACCTAATATGTATGTAATTTACATGAATTCCATCAACATGGCATTCCGGGTTCCGTACATGCTACATGTATGACGGATTTGACAAACATGCATTCCTGAGTTGAGAGCATGTGGATTACTTATCTTTCATCCTGTATAAAACGAATATTTTCATCTAGACACGTGTACAAATTTTCACAAGCTATCCCAAACACCAGGTTCAAATTCGTGAATTTTTCACAGAAAAATAGTTCTGGAACGATTTCCACCTAACAGATATATAATTTACATGTATTCCAACAACATGGCATTCCGGGTTCCGTACATGCTACATGTATGACGGATTTGGCAATCATGCGTTTCTGACTTGTGAGCATGTGGATTACAGACCTTTCACCCTCCGAACAAGGCGTATAAAGACTTAGAAATATTTACTCTGACTTCATAGGTTTTTCCTATCACCAGGTACTAAAATCGGTCATTTGGCACCAGAAAAATCTCTTTGAGCGAATTCTCACCAATACACATGTAATTTACATTGTTTACATAACCAAGGAATTCCGTATTACAAGCATGTTTCATGCATCACGGATTCCTCAAACATGCATTTCTGAGTTGTGAACATGCGCATGACAGATGTTTCAACCACCAAACAAGTTACCTATGCACTCTGAAATATTTAATTTGACTTTGTAGCTTCTTCCTATCACCAGTTTCAAGAATCACACTTTGTTAACACAAAAACCCTCTTGGAGCGAATTCTTCCCTAGAGATATGTAATTTGAATAGATTCCATCTACATGATATTCCGTGTTCCGTACATGCTACATACATGACGGCTTTGACAAACATGCATTCCTGAGTTGAGAGCATGTGGATTACTAATCTTTCACCCTCTATAATAGGAATATATTCATCTAGACACGTGTACACATTTTCACAAGCTTTCCCTAACACCAGGTTTGAATTCGTGCATTTTTCACAGAAAAATAGTTCTGGAGCGATTTCCACCTAATAGGTATGTAATTTACATGAATTCCATCAACATGGCTTTCCGGGTTCCGTACATGCTACATGTATGACGGATTTGACAAACATGCATTCCTGAGTTGGGAGCATGTGGATTACTAATCTTTCATCCTCTATAAAAGGAATATATTCATCTAGACACGTGTACAAATTTTCACAAGCTTTCCCTATCACCAGGTTCAAATTCCTGAATTTTTCACGGAAAAAGGGTTCTGGAACGATTTCCACCTAACAGATATATAATTTACATGTATTCCAACAACATGGCATTCCGGGTTCCGTATATTCTACATGTATGACGGATTTGGCAATAATGCAATTCTGACTTGTGAGCATGTGGATTACAGACCTTTCACACTCCGAACAAGGCGTATAAAGACTTAGAAATATTTACTCTGACTTCATAGTTTTTCCTATCACCAGGTTCTAAAATCGGACATTTGGCACCAGAAAACACTCTTTGTGCGAATTCTCACCAATACACATGTAATTTACATTGTTAACATAAGCATGGAATTCCGTATTACGAGGATGTTTCATGCATCACAGATTCCTCAAACATGCATTTCTGAGTTGTGAACATGCGCATGACTGATATTTCAACCACCAAACAAGTTACCAATGCACTCTGAAATATTTTCTTTGACTTTGTAGCTTCTTCCTATCACCAGTATCAAGAATCACACATTGATCCTACAAAAAACCACTTGGAGCGAATTCTTCCCTAGACATATGTAATATGAATAGATTCCATCTACATGATATTCCGTGTTCCGTACATGCTACATACATGACGGCTTTGACAAACATGCATTCCTGAGTTGAGGGCATGTGGATTACTAATCTTTCATCCTCTATAAAAGGAATATATTCATCTAGACACGTGTACACATTTTCACAAGCTTTCCCTAACACCAGGTTCAAATTCCTGAATTTTTTACGGAAAAATATTTCTGGAGCGTTTTCCACCTAACAGATATGTAATTTACATGTATCCCAACAACATGGCATTCCGGGTTCCGTACATTCTACATGTATGACGGATTTGGCAATCATGCGTTTCTGACTTCTGAGCATGTGGATTACAGACCTTTAACCCTCCGAACAAGGCGTATAAAAAGTTAGAAATATTTACTATGACTTCATAGGGTTTTCCTATCACCATGTTCTAAAATCGGACATTTGGCACCAGAAAACACTCTTTGAGCGAATTCTCACCAATACACATGTAATTTACATTGTTTACATAACCATGGCATTCCGTATTACGAGCATGTTTCATGCATCTCGGATTCCTCAAACATGCATTTCTGAGTTGTGAACATGCGCATGACTGATGTTTCAACCACCAAACAAGTTACCTATGCACTCTGAAATATTTACTTTGACTTTGTAGCTTCTTCCTATCACCAGGTTCAAGAATCACACTTTGATCCCACAAAAACACTCTCGGAGCGAATTCTTCCCTAGACATATGTAATTTGCATAGATTTCATCTACATGATATTCCGTGTTCCATACATGCTACATACATGACGGATTCGACAAATATACATTCCTGAGTTGAGGGCATCTGGATTAATAATCTTTCCTCCTCTATAAAAGTACTATTATCATCTAGACACGTGTACACATTTTCACAAGCTTTCCCTAACACCAGGTTCGAATTCGTGCATTTTTCACAAAAAAATATTTCTGGAGCGATTTCCACCTAATAGGTATGTAATTTACATGAATTCAATCAACATGGCATTCCGGGTTCCGTACATGCTACATGCATGACGGATTCGGCAATCATGCAGTTCTGACTTGTGAGCATGTGGATTACTGACCTTTCCTCCACCAAACTATCCGTATATACACTTAGAATTATTTACTCTTACTTCATAGATTTTTCTATCACCAGGTTCTAAAATCGGACATCTGGCACCAGAAAACACTCTTTGAGCTAATTCTCACCAATACACATGTAATTTACATTGTTTACATAACCATGGCATTCCGTATTACGAACATGTTTCATGCATTACGGATTCCTCAAACTTGAATTTCTGAGTTGTGAACATGCGCATGACTGATATTTCAACCACCAAACAAGTTACTTTTGCACTATGAAATATTTATTTTTACTTCGTTGCTTCTTCCTATCACCAGTTTCAAGAATCACACTTTGATCCCAGAAAAAAACTCTTGGAGCGAATTCTACCCTAGAGATATGCAATTTGAGTAGATTCCATCTACATGATATTCCGTGTTCCTTACATACTACATACGTGACGGCTTTGACAAACATGCATTCCTGAGTTGAGAGCATGTGGATTACTAATCTTTCATCCTCTATAAAAGGAATATTTTCATCTAGACACGTGTACACATTTTCACAAGCTTTCCCTAACACCAGGTTCGAATTCGTGAGTTTTTCACAGAAAATATTTCTGGAGCGTTTTACACCTAACAGATATGTAATTTACATATATTCCAACAACATGGCATTCCGGGTTCCGTACATGCTACATGCATGACGGATTTGGCAATCATGCGTTTCTGACTTGTGAGCATGTGGATTACAGACCTTTCACACACTGAACAAGGCGTATATATACTTAGAATTATTTCCTCTGACTTCATAGTTTTTTCCTATCACCAGGTTCTAAAATCGGACATTTGGCACCAGAAAACACTCTTTGAGCGAATTCTCACAAATACACATGTAATTTACATTGTTTACATAACCATGGCATTCCGTATTACGAGCATGTTTCATGCATCTCGGATTCCTCAAACATGCATTTCTGAATTGTGAACATGCGCATGACTGATGTTTCAACCACCAAAAAAGTTACCTATGCACTCTGAAATATTTATTTTGACTTCGTTGCTTCTTCCTATCACCAGTTTCAAGAATCAAACTTTGATCCCAGAAAAACCCTCTTGGAGCGAATTCTTCCCTAGACATATGTAATTTGAATAGATCCCATCTACATGATATTCTGTGTTTCTTACATGCTACATACATGACGTCTTTGACAAACATGCATTCCTGAGTTGAGAGCATGTGGATTACTAATCTTTCATCCTCTATAAAAGGAATATTTTCATCTAGACACGTGTACACATTTTCACAAGCTTTCCCTAACACAAGGTTCGAATTCGTGCATTTTTCACAAAAAAATATTTCTGGAGCATTTTCCACCTAACAGATATGTAATTTACATGTATTCCAACAACATGGCATTCCGGGTTCCGTACATGCTACATGTATGACGGATTTGACAAACATGCATTCCTGAGTTGAGAGCATGTGTATTACTAATGTTTCATCCTCTATAAAAGGAATATTTTCATCTAGACACGTGTACAAATTTTCAAAAGCTTTCCCTAACACCAGGTTCAAATTCGTGAGTTTTTCACAGAAAAATAGTTCTGGAACGATTTCCACCTAACAGATATGTAATTTACATGTATTCCAACAACATGGCATTCCGGGTTCCGCACATGCTACATGTATGACGGATTTGGCAATCATGAGTTTCTGACTTGTGAGCATGTGGATTACAGACCTTTCACCCTTCGAACAAGGCGTATAACGACTTAGAAATATTTACTCTGACTTCATAGGTTTTTCCTATCACCAACTTCTAAAATCGGACATTTGGCACCAGAAAACACTCTTTGAGCGAATTCTCACCAATACACATGTAATTTACATTGTTTACATAACCATGGAATTCCGTATTTCGAGCATGATTCATGCATCACGGATTCCTCAAACATGCATTTCTGAGTTGTGAACATGCGCATGAATGATGTTTCAACCACCAAACAAGTTACCTATGCACTCTGAAATATTTAATTTGACTTTGTAGCTTCTTCCTATCACCAGTTTCAAGAATCACACTTTGATCCCACAAAAACCCTCTTGGAGCGAATTCTTCCCTAGACATATGTAATTTGCATAGATTCCATCTACATGATATTCCGTGTTCCGTACATGCTACATACATGACAGCTTTGACAAACATGCATTCCTGAGTTGAGAGCATTTGGATTACTAATCTTTCATTCTCTATAAAAGGAATATTTTCATCTGGACACGTGTACACATTTTCACATGCTTTCCCTAACACCAGGTTCAAATTCGGGCATTTTTCACAGAAAAATAGTTCTGGAGCGATTTCCACCTAATAGGTATGTAATTTATATGAATTCCATCAACATGGATTTCCGGGTTCCGTACATGCTACATGTATGACGGATTTGACAAACATGCATTCCTGAGTTGAGAGCATGTGGATTACTAATCTTTCATCCTCTATAAAAGGAATATTTTCATCTAGACACGTGTACACATTTTCACAAGCTTTCCCTAACACCAGGTTCAAATTCGTGAATTTTTCACAGAAAAATAGTTCTGGAACGATTTCCACCTAACAGATATATAATTTACATGTGTACCAACAACATGGCATTACGGGTTCCGTACATTCTACATGTATGACGGATTTGGCAATCATGCGTTTCTGACTTGTGAGCATGTGGATTACAGACCTTTCACCGTTCGAACAAGGCGTATAAAGACATAGAAATATTTACTCTGACTTCATAGGTTTTTCCTATAACGAGTTTCTAAAATCGGACATTTGGCACCAGAAAACACTCTTTGAACGAATTCTCACCAATACACATGTAATTTACATTGTTTACATAACCATGGATTTCCGTATTACGAACATGTTTCATGCATCACGGATTCCTCAAACTTGAATTTCTGAGTTGTGAACATGCGCATGACTGATGTTTCAAACGCCAAACAAGTTACCTATGCACTATGAAATATTTATTTTGACTTCGTAGCTTCTTCCTATCACCAGTTTCAAGAATCACACTTTGATCCCAGAAAAACCCTCTTGGAGCGAATTCTTCCCTAGACATATGTTATTTGAATAGATTCCATCTACATGATATTCCGTGTTCCGTACATGCTACATACATGACGGATGCGACAAATATACATTCCTGAGTTGAGGTCATCTGGATTACTATTCTTTCATCCTCTATAAAAGTACTATTTTCATCTAGACACGTGTACACATTTTCACAAGCTTTCCCTAAAACCAGGTTCGAATTCGTGCATTTTTCACAAAATAATATTTCTGGAGCGATTTCCACCTAATAGGTATGTAATTTACATGAATTCCATCAACATGGCATTCCGGGTTCCGTACATGCTACATGAATGACGGATTTGGCAATCATGCAATTCTGACTTGTGAGCATGTGGATTACTAACCTTTCATCCACCAAACAATGCGTATATACTCTTAGAATTATTTACTCTGACTTCATAGTTTTTTCTATCACCAGGTTCTAAAATCAGATATCTGGCACCAGGAAACACTCTTGGAGCGAATTCTCACAAATACACATGTAATTTACATTGTTTACATAACCATGGCATTCCGTATTACGAGCATGTTTCATGCATCACGGATTCCTCAAACTTGAATTTCTGAGTTGTGAACATGCGCATGACTGATATTTCAACCACCAAACATGTTACTTATGCACTATGAAATATTTATTTTGACTTCGTAGCTTCTTCCTATCACCAGTTTCAAGAATCACACTTTTATCCCAGAAAAAACTTCTTGGAACGAATTCTACCCTAGAGATATGTAATTTGAGTAGATTCAATCTACATGATATTCCGTGTTCCTTACATGCTACATACGTGACGGCTTTGACAAACATGCATTCCTGAGTTGAGAGCATGTGGATTACTAATATTTCATCCTCTATAAAAGGAATATTTTCATCTAGACACGTGTACACATTTTCACATGCTTTCCCTAACACCAGGTTCGAATTCGTGAATTTTTCACAGAAAAATTTTTCTGGAGCGTTTTCCACCTAACAGATATGTAATTTACATGTATTCCAACAACATGGCATTCCGGGTTCCGTACATGATACATGTATGACGGATTTGGCAATCATGCGTTTCTGACTTGTGAGCATGTGGATTACAGTCCTTTCACACTCTGAACAAGGCGTATATAGACTTAGAAATATTTCCTCTGACTTCATAGGTTTTTCCTATCACCAGGTTCTAAAATCGGACATTTGGCACCAGAAAACACTCTTTGAGCGAATTCTCACCAATACACATGTAATTTACATTGTTTACATAACCATGGCATTCCGTATTACGAGCATGTTTCATGCATCTCGGATTCATCAAACATGCATTTATGAATTGTGACCATGCGCATGACTGATATTTCAACCACCAAACTAGTTACCTATGCCCTCTGAAATATTTACTTTGACTTTGTAGCTTCTTCCTATCACCAGTTTCAAGAATCACACTTTGATCCCACAAAAACCCTCTTGGAGCGAATCCTTCCCTAGACATATGTAATTTGCATAGATTCCATCTACTTGATATTCCGTGTTCCGTACATGCTACATACATGACGGCTTTGATAAACATGCATTCTTGAGTTGAAAGCATGTGGATTACTAATCTTTCATCCTCTATAAAGGGAATACTTTCATCTAGACACGTGTACACATTTTCACAAGCTTTCCCTAACACCAGGTTCGGATTCGGGCATTTTTCACAGAAAAATAGTTCTGGAGCGATTTCCACCTAATAGGTATGTAATTTACATGAATTCCATCAACATGGCATTCCGGGTTCCAAACATGCTACATGCATGACGGATTCGGCAATCATGCAGTTCTGACTTGTGAGCATGTTGATTACTGACCTTTCATCCACCAAACAATGCGTATATACACTTAGAATTATTTACACTGACTTCATAGATTTTTCTATCACCTGGTTCTAAAATCGGACATCTGGCAACAGAAAATAATCTTTGAGCGAATTCTCACAAATACACATGTAATTTACATTGTTAACCTAACCATGGCATTCCGTATTACGAACATGTTTCATGCATCACGGATTCCTCAAACTTGAATTTCTGAGTTGTGAACATGCGCATGACTGATGTTTCAACCACCAAACAGGTTACCTATGCACTATGAAATATTTATTTTGACTTCGTAGCTTCTTCCTATCACCAGTTTCAAGAATCAGACTTTGATCCCACAATTGCCCTCTTGGAGTGAATACTTCCCTAGACATATGTAATTTGAATAGATCCCATCTACATGATATTCCGTGTTCCTTACATGCTACATACATGACGGCTTTGACAAACATGCATTCCTGAGTTGAGAGCATGTGGATTACTAATCTTTCATTCTCTATGAAAGGAATATTTTCATCTAGACACGTGTACACATTTTCACAAGCTTTCCCTAACACCAGGTTCGAATTCATGCATTTTTCACAGAAAAATAGTTCTGGAGCGTATTCCATCTAACAGATATGTAATTTAAATATATTCCAACAACATGGCATTCCGGGTTCCGTACATGCTACATGTACGACGGATTTGGCAATCATGCGTTTCTGACTTGTGAGCATGTGGATTACAGACCTTTCACCCTCCGAACAAGGCGTATAAAAACTTAGAAATATTTCCTGTGACTTCATAGGTTTTTCCTATCACCAGGTTCTAAAATCGGATATTTGGCACCAGAAAACACTCTTTGAGCGAATTCTCACCAATACACATGTAATTTACATTGTTTACATAACCATGGCATTCCGTATTACGAGCATGATTCATGCATCACGGATTCCTCAAACTTGAATTTCTAAGTTGTGAACATGCGCATGACTGATGTTTCAAACACCAAACAAGTTACATATGCACTCTGAAATATTTAATTTGACTTTGTAGCTTCTTCCTATCACCAGTTTCAAGAATCACACTTTGATCCCACAAAAACCCTCTTGGAGCGAATTCTTCCCTAGATATATGTAATTTGCATAGATTCCATCTACATGATATTCCGTGTTCCGTACATGCTACATACATGACGGCTTTGACAAACATCCATTCCTGGGTTGAGAGCATGTGGATGACTAATCTTTCATCATTTATAAAAGGAATATTTTCATCTAGACACGTGTACACATTTTAACAAGCTTTCCCTAACACCAGGTTCGAATTCGTGCATTTTTCTCAGAAAAATCGTTCTGGAGCGATTTCCACCTAATAGGTATTTAATTTACATGAATTCCATCAACATGGTTTTCCAGGTTCCGTACATGCTACATGTATGACGGATTTGACAATCATGCATTCCTGAGTTGAGAGCATGTGGATTACTAATCTTTCATCCTGTATAAAAGGAATATGTTCATCTAGACACGTGTACAAATTTTCACAAGCTTTCCCTAACACCAGGTTCAAATTCGTGAATTTTTCACAGAAAAATAGTTCTGGAACGATTTCCACCTAACAGATATATAATTTACATGTATTCCATCAACATGGCATTCCGGGTACCGTACATTCTACATGTATGACGGATTTGGCAATCATGCGTTTCTGACTTGTGAGCATGTGGATTACAGATCTTTCACCCTCCGAACAAGGCGTATAAAGACTTAGAAATATTTACTCTGACTTCATAGGTTTTTCCTATCACCAGGTTCTAAAATCGGACATTTGGCACCAGAAAACACTCTTTGAGCGAATTCTCACCAATACACATGTAATTTACATTGTTTACATAACCAAGGAATTCCGTATTACGAGCATGTTTCATGCATCACGGATTCCTCTAACATGCATTTCTGAGTTGTGAACATGCGCATGACTGATGTTTCAACCACCAAACAAGTTACCTATGCACTCTGAAATATTTACTTTGACTTTGTAGTTTCTTCCTATCACCAGTCTCAAGAATCACACTTTGATCCCAAAAAAACCCTCTTGGAGCGAATTCTTCCCTAGAATTATGTAATTTGCATAGATTCCATCTACATGATATTCCGTGTTCTGTACATGCTACATACATGACGGATTCGACAAATATACATTCCTGAGATGAGGGCATCTGGATTACTAATCTTTCCTCCTCTATAAATGTATTATTTTCATCTAGACACGTGTACACATTTTCACAAGCTTTCCCTAAAACCAGGTTCGAATTCGTGCATTTTTCACAAAAAAATATTTCTGGAGCGATTTCCACCTAATAGGTATGTAATTTACATGAATTCCATCAACATGGCATTCCGGGTTCCGTACATGCTACATGCATGACGGATTCGGCAATCATGCAGTTCTGACTTGTGAGCATGTGAATTACTGACCTTTCCTCCACCAAACAATGCGTATATACACTTTGAATTATTTACTCTGACTTCATAGATTTTTCTATCACCAGGTTATAAATTCGGACATCTGGCACCAGAAAACACTCTTTGAGCGAATTCTCACCAATACACATGTAATTTACATTGTTTAAATAACCATGGCATTCCGTATTACGAACATGATTCACGCATCACGGATTCCTCAAACTTGAATTTCTGAGTTGTGAACATGCGCATGACTGATGTTTCAACCACAAAACAAGTTACCTATGCACTCTGAAATATTTACTTTGACTTTGTAGCTTCTTACTATCACCAGTTTCAAGAATCACACTTTGATCCCACAAAAACCCTCTTGGAGCGAATTCTTCCCTAGACATATGTAATTTGCATAGATTCCATCTACATTATATTCCGTGTTCCGTACATACTACATACATGACGGCTTTGACAAACATGCATTCCTGGGTTGAGAGCATGTGGATGACTAATCTTTCATCATTTATAAAAGGAATATTTTCATCTAGACACGTGTACACATTTTCACAAGCTTTCCCTAACACCAGGTTCAAATTCGTGCATTTTTCACAGAAAAATCTTTCTGGAGGGATTTCCACCTAATAGGTATGTAATTTACATGAATTCCATCAACATGGATTTCCAGGTTCCGTACATGCTACATGTATGACGGATTTGACAAACATGCATTCCTGAGTTGAGAGCATGTGGATTACTAATCTTTCACACTCTATAAAAGGAATATTTTCATCTAGACACGTGTACACATTTTCACAAGCTTTCCCTAACACCAGGTTCGAATTCGAGCATTTTTCACAGAAAAATAGTTCTGGAGCGATTTCCACCTAATAGGTATGTAATTTACATGAATTCCATCAACATGGCATTCCGGGTTCCGTACATGCTACATGCATGACGGATTCGGCAATCATGCAGTTCTGACTTGTGAGTATGTGGATTACTGACCTTTCATCCACCAAACAATGTGTATATACACTTAGAATTATTTACTCTGTCTTCATAGATTTTTCTAACACCAGGTTCTAAAATCAGATATCTGGCACCAGAAAACACTCTTTGAGCGAATTCTCACCAATACACATGTAATTTACATTGTTAACATAACCATGGAATTCCGTATTACGAGCATGTTTCATGCATCACGGATTCCTCAAACATGCATTTCTGAGTTGTGAACATGCGCATGACTGATGTTTCAACCACCAAACAAGTTACCTATGCACTATGAAATATTTATTTTGACTTTGTAGCTTCTTCCTATCTCCAGTTTCAAGAATCACACTTTGATCCCACAAAAAGCCTCTCGGAGCGAATTCTTCCCTAGACATATGTAATTTGCATAGATTCCATCTACATGATATTCCGTGTTCCGTACATGCTACATACATGACGGCTTTGACAAACATGCATTCCTGAGTTGAGAGCATGTGGATTACTAATCTTTCATCCTCAATAAAAGGAACATTTTCATCTAGACACGTGTACACATTTTCACAAGCTTGCCTTAACACCAGGTTCGAATTCGTGCTTTTTTCATAGAAAAATAGTTCTGGAGCGATTTCCACCTAATAGGTATGTAATTTACATGAATTCCATCAACATGGCTTTCCAGGTTCCGTACATGCTACATGTATGACGGATTTGACAAACATGCATTCCTGAGTTGAGAGCATGTGAATTACTTATCTTTCATCCTCTATAAAGGAATATTTTCATCTAGACACGTGCACAAATTTTCACAAGTTTTTCCTAACCCCAGGTTCGAATTCGTGAATTTTTCACAGAAAAAATATTCTGGAACGATTTCCACCTAAAAGATATGTAATATACATGTATTCCAACAACATGGCATTCCGGGTTCAGTACATTCTACATGTATGACGGATTTGGCAATCATGCGTTTCTGACTTGTGAGCATGTGGATTACAGACCTTTCACGCTCCGAACAAGGTGTATAAAGACTTAGAATTATTTACTCGGACTTCATAGATTTTTCCTATCACCAGGTTCTAAAATCGGAAATTTGGCACCAGAAAACACTCTATGAGCGAATTCTCACCAATACATATGTAATTTACATTGGTTACATAACCATGGAATTCCGTATTACGAGCATGTTTCATGCATCACGGATTCCTCAAACATGCATTTCTGAATTGTGAACATGCGCAAGACTGATGTTTCAACCACCAAACAAGTTACCTATGCACTCTGAAATATTTAATTTGACTTTGTAGTTTCTTCCTATCACCAGTTTCAAGAATCACACTTTGATCCCACAAAAACCCTCTTGGAGCGAATTCTTCCCTAGATATACCTAATTTGAATAGATTCCATCTACATGATATTCCGTGTTCCGTACATGCTACATACATGACGGATTCGACAAATATACATTCCTGAGTTGAGGGCATCTGGATAACTAATTTTTCCTCCTCTATAAAAGTACTATTTTCATCTAGACACGTGTACACATTTTCACAAGCTTTCCCTAACACCAGATTCGAATTCGTGCATTTTTCACAGAAAAATATTTCTGGGGCGATTTCCACCTAATACGTATGTAATTTAAATGAATTCCATCAACATGGCTTTCCGGGTTCCGTACATGCTACATGTATGACGGATTTGACAAACATGCATTCCTGAGTTGAGAGCATGTGGATTACTAATCTTTCATCCTCTATAAAAGGAATATTTTCATCTAGACACGTGTACAAATTTTCACAAGCTTTCCCTAACCCCAGGTTCAAATTCGTGAATTTTTCACTGAAAAATAGTTCTGGAACGATTTCCACCTAACAGATATGTAATATACATGTATTCCAACAACATGGCATTCCGGGTTCCGTACATTATACATGTATGACGGATTTGGCAATCATGAGTTTCTGACTTGTGAGCATGTGGATTACAGACCTTTCACCCTCCGAACAAGGCGTATAAAGACTTAGAAATATTTACTCTGACTTCATAGGTTTTTCCTATCACCAGGTTCTAAAATTGGACATTTGGCACCAGAAAACACTCTTTGAGCGAATTCTCACCAATACATATGTAATTTACATTGTTTACATAACCATGGCATTCCGTATTACGAGCATGTTTCATGCATCACGTATTCCTCAAACTTGAATTTCTGAGTTGTGAACATGCGCATGACTGATGTTTCAACCACCAAACAATTTACCTATGCACTCTGAAATATTTACTTTGACTTTGTAGCTTCTTCCTTTCACCAGTTTCAAGAATCACACTTTGATCCCACAAAAACCCTCTTGGAGCGAATTCTTTCCTAGACATATGTAATTTACATAGATTCCATCTACATGATATTCCGTGTTCCGTACATGCTACATACATGACGGATTCGACAAATATACATTCCTGAGTTGAGGGCATCTGGATTACTAATCTTTCCTCCTCTATAAAAGTACTATTTTCATCTAGACACGTGTACACATTTTCACAAGCTTTCCCTAAAACCAGGTTCGAATTCGTGCATTTTTCACAAAAAAATATTTCTGGAGCGATTTCCACCTAATAGGTATGTAATTTACATGAATTCCATCAACATGGCATTCCGGGATCCGTACATGCTACATGCATGACGGATTGGGCTATCATGCAGTTCTGACTTGTGAGCATGTGGATAACTGACCTTTCATCCACCAAACAATGCGTATATACACTTAGAATTATTTACTTTGACTTCATAGATTTTTCTATCACCAGGATCTAAAATCGGACATCTGGCACCAGAAAACACTCTTTGAGCGAATTCTCACAAATACACATGTAATTTAGATTGTTTACATAACCATGGCATTCCGTATTACGAACATGTTTCATGCATCATGGATTGCTCAAACATGCATTTCTGAGTTGAGAACATGCGCATGACTGATGTTTCAACCACCAAACAAGTTACCTATGCACTCTGAAATATTTATTTTCACTTCGTAGCTTCTTCCTATCACCAGTTTCAAGAATCACACTTTGATCCCAGAAAAAGCGCCTTGGAGCGAATTCTTCCCTAGAAATATGTAATTTGCATAGATTCCATCTACATGATATTCCGTGTTCCGTACATGCTACATACATGACGGCTTTGACAAACATGCATTCCTGAGTTGAGAGCATGTGGATTACTAATCTTTCATCCTCTATAAAAGGAATATTTTCATCTAGACATGTGTACACATTTTCACAAGCTTTCCCTAAAACCAGGTTCGAATTCGTGCATTTTTCACAAAAAAATATTTCTGGAGCGATTTCCACCTAATAGGTATGTAATTTACATGAATTCCATCAACATGGCATTCCGGGTTCCGTACATGCTTCATGCATGACGGATTCGTCAATCATGCAGTTCTGACTTGTGAGCATGTGGATTACTGACCTTTCATCCACCAAACAATGCGTATATACACTTAGAATTATTTACTCTGACTTCATAGATTTTTCTATCACCAGGTTCTAAAATCGGACATCTGGCACCAGAAAACACTCTTTGAGTGAATTCTCACAAATACACATGTAATTTACATTGTTTACATAAACATGGCATTCCGTATTACAAACATGTTTCATGCATCACGGATTCCTCAAACTTGAATTTCTGAGTTGTGAACATGCACATGACTGATGTTTCAACCACCAAACAAGTTACCTATGCACTATGAAATATTTATTTTTACTTCGTAGCTTCTTCCTATCACCAGTTTCAAGAATCACACTTTGATCCCAGAAAAACTCTCTTGGAGCGAATTCTTCCCTAGACATATGTAATTTGAATAGATTAAATCTAAATTATATTCCGTGTTCCGTACATGCTACATATATGACGGCTTTGACAAACATGCATTCCTGAGTTGAGAGCATGTGGATTACTAATCTTTCATCCTCTATGAAAGGAATATTTTCATCTAGACACGTGTACACATTTTCACAAGCTTTCCCTAAAACCAGGTTCGAATTCGTGCATTTTTCACAAAAAAAATATTTCTGGAGCGATTTCCACCTAATAGGTATGTAATTTAAATGAATTACATCAACATGGCATTCCGGGTTCCGTACATGCTACATGCATGACGGATTCGACAATCATGCAGTTCTGACTTGTGAGCATGTGGATTACTGACCTTTCATCCACCAAACAATGCGTATATACACTTAGAATTATTAACTCTGACTTCATAGTTTTTTCTATCACCAGGTTATAAAATCGGACATTTGGCACCAGAAAACACTCTTTGAGCGAATTCTCACCAATACACATGTAATTTACATTGTTTACATAACCATGGAATTCCGTATTACGAGCATGTTTCATGCATCACGGATTCCTCAAACATGCATTTCTGAGTTGTGAACATGCGCATGACTGATATTTCAACCACCAAACAAGTTACTTATGCACTCTGAAATATTTACTTTGACTTCGTAGCTTCTTCCTATCACCAGTTTCAAGAATCACACTTTGATACCAGAAAAACCCTCTTGTTGCGAATTCTACCCTAGAGATATGTAATTTGAGTAGATTCCATCTACATGATATTCCGTGTTCCTTACATGCTACATACGTGACGGCTTTGACAAACATGCATTCCTGAGTTGAGAGCATGTGGATTAAAAATCTTTCATCCTCTATAAAAGGAATAATTTCATCTAGACCCGTGTACACATTTTCACAAGCTTTCCCTAACACCAGATTCGAATTCGTGATTTTTCACAGAAAAATATTTCTGGGGCGATTTCCACCTAATAGGTATGTAATTTACATGAATTCCATCAACATGGCTTTCCGGGTTCCGTACATGCTACATGTATGACGGATTTGACAAACATGCATTCCTGCGTTGAGAGCATGTGGATTACTAATCTTTCATCCTCTATAAAAGGAATAATTTCATCTAGACACGTGTACAAATTTTCACAGGCTTTCCCTAACACCAGGTTCAAATTCGTGAATTTTTCACAGAAAAATAGTTCTGGAACGATTTCCACCTAACAGATATATAATTTACATGTATTCCAACAACATGGCATTCCGGGTTCCGTACATTCTACATGTTTGACGGATTTGGCAATCATGCATTTCTGACTTGTGAGCATGTGGATTACAGACCTTTCACCCTCTGAACAAGGCGTATAAAGACTTAGAAATATTTACTATGACTTCATAGGTTTTTCCTATCAGCAGGTACTAAAATCGGACATTTGGCACCAGAAAACGCTCTTTTAGCGAATTCTCACCAATAAACATGTAATTTACATTGTTTACATAACCATGGCATTCCGTATTACGAGCATGTTTCATGCATCTCGGATTCCTCAAATATGCATTTCTGAATTGTGAACATGCGCATGACTGATGTTTCAAACACCAAACAAGTTACTTATGCACTCCGAAATATTTACTTTGACTTTGTAGCTTCTTCCTATCACCAGTTTCATGAATCACACTTTTATCCCACAAAAACACTCTTGGAGCGAATTCTTCCCTAGACATATGTAATTTGCATAGATTCCATCTACATGATATTCCGTGTTCCGTACATGCTACATACATGACGGATTCGACAAATATACATTCCTGAGTTGAGGGCATCTGGATTACTAATCTTCCCTCCTCTATAAATGTACTATTTTCATCTAGACACGTGTACACATTTTCACAAGCTTTCCCTAAAACCAGGTTCGAATTCGTGCATTTTTCACAAAAAAATATTTCTGGAGCGATTTCCACCTAATAGGTATGTAATTTACATGAATTCCATCAACATGGCATTCCGGGTTCCGTACATGCTACATGCATGACGGATTCGGCTATCATGCAGTTCTGACTTGTGAGCATGTGGATTACTGACCTTTTCTCCACCAAACAATGCGTATATACACTTAGAATTATTTACTCTGTCTTCATAGATTTTTCTAACACCAGGTTCTAAAATCAGACATCTGGCACCAGAAAACACTCTTTGAGCGAATTCTCACCAATACACATGTAATTTACATTGTTTACATAACCATGGAATTCCGTATTACGAGCATGATTCATGCATCACGGATTCCTCAAACATGCATTTCTGAGTTGTGAACATGCGCATGACTGATGTTTCCACCACCAAACAAGTTACCTATGCACTCTGAAATATTTACTTTGACTTTGTAGCTTCTTCCTATCACCAGTTTCAAGAGTCACACTTTGATCCCACAAAAACCCTCTTGGAGCGAATTCTTCCCTAGACATATGTAATTTGAATACATTCCATCTACATGATATTCCGTGTTCCGTACATGTTACATACATGACGGCTTTGACAAACATGCATTCCTGAGTTGAGAGCATGTGGATTACTAATAGTTCACCCTCTATAAAAGGAATATTTTCATCTAGACACGTGTACACATTTTCACAAGCTTTCCCTAACACCAGGTTCGAATTCGTGAATTTTTCACAGAAAAAATATTCTGGAACTATTTCCACCTAAAAGATATGTAATATACATGTATTCCAACAACATGGCATTCCGGGTTCAGTACATTCTACATGTATGACGGATTTGGCAATCATGCGTTTCTGACTTGTGAGCATGTGGATTACAGACCTTTCACGCACCGAACAAGGCGTATAAAGACTTAGAATTATTTACTCGGACTTCATAGGTTTTTCCTATCACCAGGTTCTAAAATCGGAAATTTGGCACCAGAAAACACTCTATGAGCGAATTGTCACCAATACATATGTAATTTACATTGTTTACATAACCATGGAATTCCGTATTACGAGCATGTTTCATGCATCACGGATTCCTCAAACATGCATTTCTGAATTGTGAACATGCGCAAGACTGATGTTTCAACCACCAAACAAGTTACCTATGCACTCTGAAATATTTATTTTGACTTTGTAGCTTCTTCCTATCACCAGTTTCAAGAATCACACTTTGATCCCACAAAAACCCTCTTGGAGCGAATTCTTCCCTAGATATACGTAATTTGAATAGATTCCATCTACATGATATTCCGTGTTCCGTACATGCTACATACATGACGGATTCGACAAATATACATTCCTGAGTTGAGGGCATCTGGATAACTAATCTTTCCTCCTCTATAAAAGTACTATTTTCATCTAGACACGTGTACACATTTTCACAAGCTTTCCCTAACACCAGATTCGAATTCGTGCATTTTTCACAGAAAAATATTTCTGGGGCGATTTCCACCTAATACGTATGTAATTTAAATGAATTCCATCAACATGGCTTTCCGGGTTCCGTACATGCTACATGTATGACGGATTTGACAAACATGCATTCCTGAGTTGAGAGCATGTGGATTACTAATCTTTCATCCTCTATAAAAGGAATATTTTCATCTAGGCACGTGTACAAATTTTCACAAGCTTTCCCTAACCCCAGGTTCAAATTCGTGAATTTTTCACAGAAAAATAGTTCTGGAACGATTTCCACCTAACAGATATGTAATATACATGTATTCCAACAACATGGCATTCCGGGTTCCGTACATTATACATGTATGACGGATTTGGCAATCATGAGTTTCTGACTTGTGAGCATGTGGATTACAGACCTTTCACCCTCCGAACAAGGCGTATAAAGACTTAGAAATATTTACTCAGACTTCATAGGTTTTTCCTATCACCAGGTTCTAAAATCGGACATCTGGCACCAGAAAACACTCTTTGAGCGAATTCTCACAAATACACATGTAATTTAGATTGTTTACATAACCATGGCATTCCGTATTACGAACATGTTTCATGCATCATGGATTGCTCAAACATGCATTTCTGAGTTGAGAACATGCGCATGACTGATGTTTCAACCACCAAACAAGTTACCTATGCACTCTGAAATATTTATTTTCACTTCGTAGCTTCTTCCTATCACCAGTTTCAAGAATCACACTTTGATCCCAGAAAAAGCGCCTTGGAGCGAATTCTTCCCTAGAAATATGTAATTTGCATAGATTCCATCTACATGATATTCCGTGTTCCGTACATGCTACATACATGACGGCTTTGACAAACATGCATTCCTGAGTTGAGAGCATGTGGATTACTAATCTTTCATCCTCTATAAAAGGAATATTTTCATCTAGACATGTGTACACATTTTCACAAGCTTTCCCTAAAACCAGGTTCGAATTCGTGCATTTTTCACAAAAAAATATTTCTGGAGCGATTTCCACCTAATAGGTATGTAATTTACATGAATTCCATCAACATGGCATTCCGGGTTCCGTACATGCTTCATGCATGACGGATTCGTCAATCATGCAGTTCTGACTTGTGAGCATGTGGATTACTGACCTTTCATCCACCAAACAATGCGTATATACACTTAGAATTATTTACTCTGACTTCATAGATTTTTCTATCACCAGGTTCTAAAATCGGACATCTGGCACCAGAAAACACTCTTTGAGTGAATTCTCACAAATACACATGTAATTTACATTGTTTACATAAACATGGCATTCCGTATTACAAACATGTTTCATGCATCACGGATTCCTCAAACTTGAATTTCTGAGTTGTGAACATGCACATGACTGATGTTTCAACCACCAAACAAGTTACCTATGCACTATGAAATATTTATTTTTACTTCGTAGCTTCTTCCTATCACCAGTTTCAAGAATCACACTTTGATCCCAGAAAAACTCTCTTGGAGCGAATTCTTCCCTAGACATATGTAATTTGAATAGATTAAATCTAAATTATATTCCGTGTTCCGTACATGCTACATACATGACGGCTTTGACAAACATGCATTCCTGAGTTGAGAGCATGTGGATTACTAATCTTTCATTCTCTATAAATGGAATATTTTCATCTAGACACGTGTACACATTTTCACAAGCTTTCCCTAACACCAGGTTCAAATTCGTGAATTTTTCACAGAAAAATAGTTCTGGAACGATTTCCACCTAACAGATATGTAATATACATGTATTCCAACAACATGGCATTCCGGGTTCCGTACATTATACATGTATGACGGATTTGGCAATCATGAGTTTCTGACTTGTGAGCATGTGGATTACAGACCTTTCACCCTCCGAACAAGGCGTATAAAGACTTAGAAATATTTACTCTGACTTCATAGGTTTTTCCTATCTCCAGGTTCTAAAATCGGACATTTGGCACCAGAAAACACTCTTTGAGCGAATTCTCACCAATACATATGTAATTTACATTGTTTACACAACCATGGCATTCCGTATTACGAACATGTTTCATGCATCACGTATTCCTCAAACTTGAATTTCTGAGTTGTGAACATGCGCATGACTGATGTTTCAACCACCAAACAAGTTACCTATGCACTCTGAAATATTTACTTTGACTTTGGAGTTTCTTCCTATCACCAGTTTCAAGAATCACACTTAGATCCCACAAAAACCCTGTTGGAGCGAATTCTCCCCTAGACATATGTAATTTGAATACATTCCATCAACATGATATTCCGTGTTTCGTACATGCTACATACATGACGGCTTTGACAAACATGCATTCCTGAGTTGAGAGCATGTGGATTACTAATCTTTCATCCTCTATAAAAGGAATATTTTCATCTAGACTCGTGTACACATTTTCACAAGCTTGCCTTAACACCAGGTTCGAATTCGTGCTTTTTTCATAGAAAAATAGTTCTGGAGCGATTTCCACCTAATAGGTATGTAATTTACATGAATTCCATCAACATGGCTTTCCGGGATCCGTACATGATACATGTATGACGGATTTGACAAACATGCATTCCTGAGTTGAGAGCATGTGGATTACTAACCTTTCATCCTCTATAAAAGGAATATTTTCATCTAGACATGTGTACACATTTTCACAAGCTTTCCCTAAAACCAGGTTCGAATTCGTGCATTTTTCACAAAAAAATATTTCTGGAGCGATTTCCACCTAATAGGTATGTAATTTACATGAATTCCATCAACATGGCATTCCGGGTTCCGTACATGCTTCATGCATGACGGATTCGTCAATCATGCAGTTCTGACTTGTGAGCATGTGGATTACTGACCTTTCATCCACCAAACAATGCGTATATACACTTAGAATTATTTACTCTGACTTCATAGATTTTTCTATCACCAGGTTCTAAAATCGGACATCTGGCACCAGAAAACACTCTTTGAGTGAATTCTCACAAATAAACATGTAATTTACATTGTTTACATAAACATGACATTCCGTATTACAAACATGTTTCATGCATCACGGATTCCTCAAACTTGAATTTCTGAGTTGTGAACATGCACATGACTGATGTTTCAACCACCAAACAAGTTACCTATGCACTATGAAATATTTATTTTTACTTCGTAGCTTCTTCCTATCACCAGTTTCAAGAATCACACTTTGATCCCAGAAAAACTCTCTTGGAGCGAATTCTTCCCTAGACATATGTAATTTGAATAGATTAAATCTAAATTATATTCCGTGTTCCGTACATGCTACATACATGACGGCTTTGACAAACATGCATTCCTGAGTTGAGAGCATGTGGATTACTAATAGTTCACTCTCTATAAAAGGAATATTTTCATCTAGACACGTGTACACATTTTCACAAGCTTTCCCTAACACCAGGTTCGAATTCGTGCATTTTTCACTGAAAAATATTTCTGGAGCGATTTCCAACTAATAGGTATGTAATTTACATGAATTCCATTAACATGGCTTTCCGCGTTCCGTACATGCTACATGTATGATGGATTTGACAAACATGCATTCCTGAGGTGAGAGCATGTGGATTACTAATCTTTCATCCTCTATAAAAGGAATATTTTCATCTAGACACGTGTACAAATTTTCACAAGCTTTCCCTAACACCAAGTTCAAATTCGTGAAATTTTCACAGAAATATACTTCTGGAACGATTTCCACCGAACAGATATGTAATTTACATGTATTCCAACAACATGGCATTCCGGGTTCCGTACATTATACATGTATGACGGATTTGGCAATCATGCGTTTCTGACTTGTGAGCATGTGGATTACAGACCTTTCACCCTCCGAACAAGGCGTATAAAGACTTAGAATTATTTACTCTCACTTCATAGGTTTTTCCTATCACCAGGTTCTAAAATCGGATATTTGGCACCAGAAAACACTCTTTGAGCGAATTCTCACCAATACACATGTAATTTACATTGTTTACATAACCATGGAATTCCGTATTACGAGCATGTTTCATGCATCACGGATTCCTCAAACATGCATTTCTGAGTTGTGAACATGCGCATGACTGATGTTTCAACCACCAAACAATTTACCTATGCACTCTGAAATATTTACTTTGACTTTGTAGCTTCTTACTTTCACCAGTTTCAAGAATCACACTTTGATCCCACAAAAACCCTCTTGGAGCGAATTCTTTCCTAGACATATGTAATTTACGTAGATTCCATCTACATGATATTCCGTGTTCCGTACATGCTACATTCATGACGGATTCGACAAATATACATTCCTGAGTTGAGGGCATCTGGATTACTAATCTTTCCTCCTCTATAAAAGTACTATTTTCATCTAGACACGTGTACACATTTTCACAAGCTTTCCCTAAAACCAGGTTCGAATTCGTGCATTTTTCACAAAAAAATATTTCTGGAGCGATTTCCACCTAATAGGTATGTAATTTACATGAATTCCATCAACATGGCATTCCGGGATCCGTACATGCTACATGCATGACGGATTGGGCAATCATGCAGTTCTGACTTGTGAGCATGTGGATAACTGACCTTTCATCCAGCAAACAATGCGTATATACACTTAGAATTATTTACTTTGACTTCATAGATTTTTCTATCACCAGGATCTAAAATCGGACATCTGGCACCAGAAAACACTCTTTGAGCGAATTCTCACCAATACAGAACTAATTTACATTGTTTACATAACCATGGAATTCCGTATTACGAGCATGTTTCATGCATCACGGATTCCTCAAACGTGCATTTCTGAGTTGTGAACATGCGCAAGACTGATGTTTCAACCACCAAACAAGTTACCTCTGCACTCTGAAATATTAATTTTGACTTTGTAGCTTCTTCCTATCACCAGTTTCAGGAATCACTCTTTGATCCCACAAAAACACTCTTGGAGCGAATTCTTCCCTATACATATGTAATTTGAATAGATTCCATCTACATGATATTCCGTGTTCCGTACATGCTACATACATGACGGCTTTGACAAATATGCATTCCTGAGTGGAGAGCATGTGGATTACTAATCTTTCATCCTCTATAAAGTACTATTTTAATCTAGACACGTGTACACATTTTCACAAGCTTTCCCTAACACCAGGTTCGAATTCATGCATTTTTCAGAGAAAAATAGTTCTGGAGCGATTTCCACTTAATAGGAATGTAATTTACATGAATTCCATCAACATGGCTTTCCGGGTTCCGTACATGCTACATGTATGATGGATTAGACAAACATGCATTCCTGAGTTGAGAGCATGGGGATTATTAATCTTTCATTCTCTATGAAAGGAATATTTTCATCTAGACACGTGTAGAAATTTTCACAACTTTCCCTAACACCAGGTTCAAATTCGTGATTTTTTCACAGAAAAATAGTTCTGGAACGATTTCCACCTAACAGATATGTAATTTACATGTATTCCAACAACATGGCATTCCGGGTTCCGTACATTCTACATGTATGACGGAATTGACAATCATGCGTTTCTGACTTGTGAGCATGTGAATTACAGACCTTTCACCCTCCGAAAAAGGCGTATAAATACTTTGAAATATTTACTCTGACTTCATAGGTTTTTCCTATCACCAGGTTCTAAAATCGGACATTTGGCACCAGAAAACACTCTTTGAGCGAATTCTCACCAATACACATGTAATTTACATTGTTTACATAACCATGGAATTCCGTATTACGAGCATGTTTCATGCATCACGGATTCCTCAAACATGCATTTCTGAGTTGTGAACATGCGAATGACTGATGTTTCAACCACGAAACAAGTTACATATGCACTCTGAAATATTTACTTTGACTTTGTAGCTTCTTCCTATCACCAGTTTCAAGAATCACACTTTGATCCCAGAAAAACACTCTTGGAGCGAATTCTTCCCTAGACGTATGTAATTTGAATACATTCCATCTACATGATATTCCGTGTTCCCTACATGCTACATACATGACGTCTTTGACAAACATGCATTCCTGAGTTGAGTGCATGTGGATTACTAATCTTTCATCCTCTATAAAAGGAATATTTTCATCTAGACACGTGTACACATTTTCAGAAGCTTTCCCTAACACCAGGTTCGAATTCGTGAATTTTTCACAGAAAAAGAGTTCTGGAACGAATTCCACCTTACAGATATGTAATTTACATGTATTCCAATAACATGGCATTCCGGGTTCCGTGCATTATTCATGTATGATGGATTTGGCAGTCATGCGTTTCTGACTTGTGAGCATGTTGATACAGACCTTTCACACTCCGAACAAGGCGTATATAGACTTAGAAATATTTACTCTGACTTCATCTGTTTTTCCTATCACCAGGTTCTAAAATCGGACATTTGGCACCAAAAAACACTCTTTGAGCGAATTCTCACAAATACACATGTAATTTACAATGTTTACATAACCATGGCATTCCGTATTACGAGCATGATTCATGCATCTCGGATTCCTCATACATACATTTCTGAATTGTGAACATGCGCATGAGTGATGTTTCAACCACCAAACAAGTTACCTATGCACTCTGAAATATTTACTTTGACTTTGTAGCTTCTTTCTATCACCAGTTTCAAGAATCACACTTTGATCCCACAAAAGCCCTCTTGGAGCGAATTCTTCCCTAGACATATGTAATTTGCATAGATTCCATCTAAATGATATTCCGTGTTCCGTACATGGTACATACATGATGGATTCGACAAATATACATTCCTGAGTTGAGGGCATCTGGATTACTAATCTTTCCTCCTCTATAAAAGTACTATTTTCATCTAGACACGTGTACACATTTTCACAAGCTTTCCCTAAAACCAGGTTTGAATTCGTGCATTTTTCACAAAAAAATTTTTTTGGAGCGTTTTCCACCTAACAGATATGTAATTTACATGTATTCCAACAACATGGCATTTCGGGTTCCGTACATGCTACATGTATGACGGATTTGGCAATCATGCGTTTCTGACTTGTGAGCATGTGGATTTCACACCTTTCACCCTCCAAACAAGGCGTATATAGGCTTAGAAATATTTCCTCTGACTTCATAGGTTTTTCCTATCACCACGTTCTAAAATCGGACATTTGGCACCAGAAAACACTCTTTGAGCGAATTCTCACAAATACACATGTAATTTACAATGTTTACATAACCATGGCATTCCGTATTACGAGCATGTTTCATGCATCACGGATTCCTCAAACATACATTTCTAAATTGTGAACATGCGCATGAGTGATGTTTCAACCACCAAACAAGTTACCTATGCACTCTGAAATATTTACTTTGACTTTGTAGTTTCTTGTTATCACCAGTTTCAAGAATCACAATTTGATCCCACAAAAACCCTCTCGGAGCGAATTCTCCCCTAGACATATGTAATTTGAATAGATTCCATCTACATGATATTCCGTGTTCCGTACATGCTACATAAATGACGGCTTTGACAAACATGCATTCCTGAGTTGAGAACATGTGGATTACTAATCTTTCATCCTCTATAAAAGGAATATTTTCATCTAGACACGTGACCACATTTTCACAAGCTTTCCCTAACACCAGGTTCGAATTCGTGCATTTTTCACAGAAAAATAGTTCTGGAGCGATTTCCACCTAATAGGTATGTAATTTACATGAATTCCGTCAACATGGCTTTATGGGTTCCGTACATGCTACATGTATGACGGATTTGAAAAACATGCATTCCTGAGTTGAGAGCATGTGGATTAATAATCTTTCATCCTCTATAAAAGGAATATTTTCATCTAGACACGTGTACACATTTTCACAAGCTTTCCCTAACCCCAGGTTCAAATTCATGAATTTTTCTCAGAAAAATAGTTCTGGAACGATTTCCACCTAACAGATATGTAATTTACATTTATTCCAACAACATGGAATTCCGGGTTCGGTACATTCTACATGTATGACGGATTTGGCAATCATGCGTTTCTGACTTGTGAGCATGTGGATTACAGACCTTTCACGCTCCGAACAAGGCGTATAAAGACTTAAAAATATTTACTCTGACTTCATAGGTTTTTCCTATCACCAGGTTCTAAAATCGGACATTAGGCACCAGAAAACTCTCTTTGAGCGAATTCTCACCAATACACATGTAATTTACATTGTTTACATAACCATGGAATTCCGTATTACGAGCATGTTTCATGCATCACGGATTCCTCAAACATGCATTTCTGAGTTGTGAACATGCGCATGATTGATGTTTCAACCAGGAAACAAGTTACCTATGCACTCTGAAATATTTACTTTGACTTTGTAGCTTCTTCCTATCACCAGTTTCAAGAATCACACTTTGATCCCAGAAAAACACTCTTGGAGCGAATTCTTCCCTAGACTTATGTAATTTGAATACATTCCATCTACATGATATTCCGTGTTCCCTACATGCTACATACATGACGGCTTTGACAAACATGCATTTCTGAGTTGAGTGCATGTGGATTTCTAATCTTTAATCCTCTATAAAAGGAATATTTTCATCTAGACACGTGTACACATTTTCACAAGCTTTCCTTAAAACCAGGTTTGAATTCGTGAATTTTTCACAGAAAAATAGTTCTGGAACGATTTCCACCTTACAGATATGTAATTTACATGTATTCCAACAACATGGCTTTCCGGGTTCCGTACATGATACATGTAAGATGGATTTGGCAGTCATGCGTTTCTGACTTGTGAGCATGTTGATACAGATCTTTCACACTCCGAACAAGGCGTATATAGACTTAGAAATATTTACTCTGACTTCATAGGTTTTTCCTATCACCAGGTTTTAAAATCGGACATTTGGCACCAGAAAACACTCTTTGAGCGAATTCTCACCAATACACATGTAATTTACATTGTTTACATAACCATGGAATTCCGTATTACGAGCATGTTTCATGCATCAAGGATTCCTCAAACATGCATTTCTGAGTTGTGATCATCCGCATGACTGATGTTTCAACCACTAAACAAGTTACATATGCACTCTGAAATATTTACTTTGACTTCGTAGCTTCTTCCTATCACCAGTTTCAAGAATCACACTTTGATCCCAGAAAAACCCTCTTGTTGCGAATTTTACCCTAGAGAAATATAATTAGAGTAGATTCCATCTACATGATATTCCGTGTTCCTTACATGTTACATACGTGACGGCTTTGACAAACATGCATTCCTGAGTTGAGAGCATGTGGATTAATAATCTTTCATCCTCTATAAAAGGAATATTTTCATCTAGACACGTGTACAAATTTTCACAAGCTTTCCCTAACACCAAGTTCAAATTCGTGAAATTTTCACAGAAAAATAGTTCTGGAACGATTTCCACCTAACAGATATGTAATTTACATGTATTCCAACAACATGGCATTCCGGGTTCCGTACATTATACATGTATGACGGATTTGGCTGTCATGCGTTTCTGACTTGTGAGCATGTGGATTACAGACCTTTCACCCTCCGAACAAGGCGTATATATACTTAGAAATATTTACTCTGACTTCATGGTTTTTTCCTATCACCAGGTTCTAAAATCGGATATTTGGCACCAGAAAACACTCTTTGAGCGAATGCTCACAAATACACATGTAATTTACATTGTTTACATAACCATGGCATTCCGTATTACGAGCATGATTCATGCATCTCGGATTCCTCAAACATGCATTTCTGAATTGTGAACATGCGCATGACTGATGTTTCAACCACCAAACATTTTACATATGCACTCAGAAATATTTACTTTGACTTTGTAGCTTCTTCCTATCACCAGTTTCATGAATCACACTTTTATCCCACAAAAACACTCTTGGAGCGAAGTCTTCCCTAGACATATGTAATTTGCATAGATTCCATCTACATGATATTCCGTGTTCCGTACATGCTACATACGTGACGGATTCGACAAATATACATTCCTGAGTTGAGGGCATCTGGATTACTAATCTTCCCTCCTCTATAAATGTACTATTTTCATCTAGACACGTGTACACATTTTCACAATCTTTCCCTAAAACCAGGTTCGAATTCGTGCATTTTTCACAAAAAAATATTTCTGGAGCGATTTCCACCTAATAGGTATGTAATTTACATGAATTCCACCAACATGGCATTCCGGGTTCCGTAGATGCTACATGCATGACGGATTCGGCAATCATGCAGTTCTGACTTGTGAGCATGTGGATTACTGACCTTTTCTCCACCAAACAATGCGTATATACACTTAGAATTATTTACTCTGTCTTCATAGATTTTTCTAACACCAGGTTCTAAAATCAGACATCTGGCACCAGAAAACACTCTTTGAGCGAATTCTCACCAATATACATGTAATTAACATTGTTTACATAACCATGGAATTCCGTATTACGAGCATGTTTCATGTATCACGGATTCCTCAAACATGCATTTCTGAGTTGTGAACATTCGCATGACTGATGTTTCAAGCACCAAACAAGATACCTATGCACTATGAAATATTTATTTTGACTTTGTAGCTTCTTCCTATCACCAGTTTCAAGAATCACACTTTGATCCCACAAAAACCCTCTTGGAGCGAATTCTTCCCTAGAGATATGTAATTTGCATAGATTCCATCTACATGATATTCCGTGTTCCGTACATGCTACATACATGACGGCTTTGACAAACATGCATTCCTGAGTTGAAAGCATGTGGATTACTAATCTTTCATCCTCAATAAATGGAACATTTTCATCTAGACACGTGTACAAATTTTCACAAGCTTTCCTTAACACCAGGTTCGAATTTGTGCTTTTTTCACAGAAAAATAGTTCTGAAGCGATTTCCACCTAATAGGTATGTAATTTACATGAATTCCATCAACATGGCTTTCCGGGTTCCGTACATGCTACATGTATGACGGATTTGACAAACATGCATTCCTGAGTTGAGAGCATGTGGATTACTTATCTTTCATCCTCTATAAAGGAATATTTTCATCTAGACACGTGTACAAATTTTCACAAGCTTTCCCTAACCCCAGGTTCGAATTCGTGAATTTTTCACAGAAAAAATATTCTGGAACGATTTCCACCTAAAAGATATGTAATATACATATATTCCAACAACATGGCATTTCGGGTTCCGTACATAATACATGTATGACGGATTTGGCAATCATGCGTTTCTGACTTGTGAGCATGTGGATTACAGACCTTTCACCCTCCGAACAAGGCGTATAAAGACTTAGAATTATTTACTCTGACTTCATAGGTTTTTCCTATCACCAGGTTCTAAAATCGGACATTTGGCACCAGAAAACACTCTTTGAGCGAATTCTCACCAATACAAATATAATTTACATTGTTTACATAACCATGGCATTCCGTATTACGAACATGTTTCATGCATCACGTATTCCTCAAAGTTGAATTTCTGAGTTGTGAACATGCGCATGACTGATGTTTCAACCACCAAACAAGTTACATATGCACTCTGAAATATTTATTTTGACTTTGTAGTTTCTTCCTATCACCAGTTTCAAGAATCACACTTAGATCCCACAAAAACCCTCTTGGAGCGAATTCTCCCCTAGACATATGTAATTTGAATACATTCCATCTACATGATATTCCGTGTTCCGTACATGCTACATACATGACGGCTTTGACAAACATGCATTCCTGTGTTGAGAGCATGTGGATTACTAATCTTTCATCCTCTATAAAAGGAATATTTTCATCTAGACTCGTGTACACATTTTCACAATGTTTCCCTAACACCAGGTTCGAATTCGTGCATTTTTCACAGAAAAATATTTCTGGAGAGATTTCTACCTAATAGGTATGTAATTTACATGAATTCCATCAACATGGCTTTCCGGGATCCGTACATGCTACATGTATGACGGATTTGACAAACATGCATTCCTGAGTTGAGAGCATGTGGATTACTAATCTTTCATCCTCTATAAAAGGAATATTTTCATCTAGACACGTGTACAAATTTTCACAAGCTTTCCCTAACACCAAGTTCAAATTCGTGAACTTTTCACAGAAAAATACTTCTGGAACGATTTCCACCTAACAGATATGTAATTTACATGTATTCCAACAACATGGCATTCCGGGTTCCGAACATTATACATGTATGATGGATTTGGCAATCATGCGTTTCTGACTTGTGAGCATGTGGATTACAGACCTTTCACCCTCCGAACAAGGCGTATAAAGACTTAGAAATATTTACTCTGACTTCATAGGTTTTTCCTATCACCAGGTTCTAAAATCGGACATTTGGCACCAGAAAACACTCTTTGAGCGAATTCTCACCAATACACATGTAATTTACATTGTTTACATAACCATGGAATTCCGTATTACGAGCATGTTTCATGCATCACGGATTCCTCAAACATGCATTTATGAGTTGTGAACATGCGCATGACTGATGTTTCAAACACCAAACAATTTCCCTATGCACTCTGAAATATTTACTTTGACTTTGTAGCTTCTTCCTATCACCAGTTTCAAGAATCACACTTTGATCCCATAAAAAACCTCTTGGAGCGAATTCTTTCCTAGACATATGTAATTTACATAGATTCCATCTACATGATATTCCGTGTTCCGTACATGCTACATACATGACGGCTTTGACAAACATGCATTCCTGTGTTGAGAGCATGTGGATTACTAATCTTTCATCCTCTATAAAAGGAATATTTTCATCTAGACTCGTGTACACATTTTCACAATGTTTCCCTAACACCAGGTTCGAATTCGTGCATTTTTCACAGAAAAATATTTCTGGAGAGATTTCTACCTAATAGGTATGTAATTTACATGAATTCCATCAACATGGCTTTCCGGGATCCGTACATGCTACATGTATGACGGATTTGACAAACATGCATTCCTGAGTTGAGAGCATGTGGATTACTAATCTTTCATCCTCTATAAAAGGAATATTTTCATCTAGACACGTGTACAAATTTTCACAAGCTTTCCCTAACACCAAGTTCAAATTCGTGAACTTTTCACAGAAAAATACTTCTGGAACGATTTCCACCTAACAGATATGTAATTTACATGTATTCCAACAACATGGCATTCCGGGTTCCGTACATTATACATGTATGACGGATTTGGCAATCATGCGTTTCTGACTTGTGAGCATGTGGATTACAGACCTTTCACCCTCCGAACAAGGCGTATAAAGACTTAGAAATATTTACTCTGACTTCATAGGTTTTTCCTATCACCAGGTTCTAAAATCGGACATTTGGTACCAGAAAACACTCTTTGAGCGAATTCTCACCAATACACATGTAATTTACATTGTTTACATAACCATGGAATTCCGTATTACGAGCATGTTTCATGCATCACGGATTCCTCAAACATGCATTTATGAGTTGTGAACATGCGCATGACTGATGTTTCAACCACCAAACAATTTCCCTATGCACTCTGAAATATTTACTTTGACTTTGTAGCTTCTTCCTATCACCAGTTTCAAGAATCACACTTTGATCCCATAAAAACCCTCTTGGAGCGAATTCTTTCCTAGACATATGTAATTTACATAGATTCCATCTACATGATATTCCGTGTTCCGTACATGCTACATACATGACGGATTCGACAAATATACATTCCTGAGTTCAGGGCATCTGGATTACTAATCTTTCCTCCTCTATAAAAGTACTATTTTCATCTAGACACGTGTACACATTTTCACAAGCTTTCCCTAAAACCAGGTTCGAATTCGTGCATTTTTCACAAAAAAATATTTCTGGAGCGATTTCCACCTAATAGGTATGTAATTTACATGAATTCCATCAACATGGCATTCCGGGATCCGTACATGCTACATGCATGACGGATTGGGCAATCATGCAGTTCTGACTTGTGAGCATGTGGATAACTGACCTTTCATCCACCAAACAATGCGTATATACACTTAGAATTATTTACTCTGACTTCATAGATTTTTCTATCACCAGGATCTAAAATCGGACATCTGGCACCAGAAAACACTCTTTGAGCGAATTCTCACAAATACACATGTAATTTAGATTGTTTACATAACCATGGCATTCCGTATTACGAACATGTTTCATGCATCACGGATTGCTCAAGCATGCATTTCTGAGTTGAGAACATGCGCATGACTGATGTTTCAACCACCAAA